>NW_022148480.1:0-20537 GCF_901933205.1 Camarhynchus parvulus
CGGGCTGGCTGCAGGCAGTGCCCCAGCCCTGCTGGGTTGGCAGAAGAGCTGCTCATCAGGAGAAATGTGCTTTTGAAGCTCTGCTTGGTTACCAGGAGCTGCCTCTGTGCCAGCAGCCCAGCCCAGCTCAGCAGCACAGACACAGCACAAGGACTTTAATGAGCCTCTGGGGCTTTGTGCTCAGGCCCTGAACATCAGTCCCTGAGAGGGAGCTGAAGAAACCTCTCCAGAACTCCAAGGCAGAATCCAACTCCAAACTTTCTTGGACTTTTAATGGGTCCCACTGAGGGACACGACTGAGAAAGTGTCCCCAGGCCCCAGGCAGAGCAGAGAACTGCAGGCAGTGATGCCAGGTGGGGACAAAGAGAAGCCAAGTCTTGGTGCCCTGGGGCACAGCAGGGTCTGTGCCAGCAAGGGCTGGGAGGAGACACCTTGTCCTGAGGCCCTGGGGCCTCCTGGCACATCCCCAGCCAGGCTGGGCACTGTCAGCCCCTTGTCCTGCCCTCAGCATCCCCCCCTAGCCCACATCCCAGTGGCCTCAAGGATCTGCTGGAAGGAGTCCCTGGGGAGCCTTGCTCAGCAATGGCCCTGGGGGCTCCTTCATGCTCCCTGCAGGGGCTGCAGGTTTTTCAAAGGACTTTGGCTTTGGCTTTTGCCTTGGAATCTCTGAGAGGTTTGTGCAATCATGGCCTCCAATTATCTGCTGTAATTAGTCCCTGGAGAGGCTTTGTCAGTAACAACACTCAGTGGGGCTCATTAATGCTTCAAGGTACTTCAGTTATTTTAAGGTACTTGGTGTTGCCCTTTTGATACAGACTCTGTGAGAGGTTTGTGCAATCATTACCCCAATTATCTGCTTTAACGAGTCCCTGGAGAGCTTTGTACTGACACTCAGTGGGGCTCATTAATGAATTGAGATACTAAAGGTTTTTAAGGTTCTTTTGAATTTCCTTTCCACACTGAGTGTCCGAGCAGTTTTTCTGCCATCCTGGCTTCCAATTCTCTCCTCCCAGGAGTCCATGAGGAGCTCGTGTTGGGGATGGACCTCATTGGGACCCATTGATGCCTCAAGACACTTTGGGGTTTTCTTCTGACTTTGAATTTTGGAAAGGTTTGTGCAATCTCCTCTCAGGCCCTGAGGTTCAAGGGCTCAGCTCCAAATGCACCACAGGGCTCATTAGGGTCAAGCAAGTCCTGACAAACCATGGCTCTGCCTTGATTTCCCTCTGTTCTTTTGCAGTTCATCAGGAAGGTTTCTGTAGTGGTTTTGTTTCACCAATTTGAGATTTCTCAGCCAATGCATCAATTAGTGTGGTGGGTTCAGTGTTGGCTGATTACCAGTGCACTCACTAGAATATACCTACTTGTATCCTGCTGTGAGGTAGGATTAGGAGTAAGGCTATGTAGGTCTAAAACATTAGAAGTGTTTAAAGAAAACGTCATTAATAGTAATAAATATTAAGAGTAATAAGAATCAGAACCAAACTTTCAGAACACTTCTTCTATCCCTACAACCTTTTCTTTCTTAATGACAACATAAAGAGACAAAACCTAAAATTTCCAGTCATTTTATCACCTCTAGAACAGATAAACACCGGAACAAGCTGGACGTCTCAGAGCAGCTGACTGAAAGAATCTGAAAAGGAGAAATGCAGGGAATGACTTGGTGAACCTTGCCTGGAAGAAGCGTGTTTTTTTCTAAAAATCTCTAATCTATTCCCATGGCTTTTGGCTTTCTTAGCAAGGCTGTTTGCATCCCAGGTTCCCCATGAAGGGAGAAGCCTGAGCTTGTGGAAGTGCCTGAAAGATGCCCAGTTCCTCTGCAGGGACACTCAGGCTGGACCAGGAGCCGGAGCCCTCTCTGGGGCAGCCTCCTCTGAGCTGGAATTTGTGCCATGCTGGGAGAGGAGCAGGAGGGGGAGAAGGCTGGTGCTGTGTGGCAGGAGCAGGAGGTTTGGGCCGCAGGACATTCCGTCTGCGCCGCTGCCCCGCAATGGGCGGCCGTGCCCGGGGCTCTGGGCCTGGCCCCGCGTGCGCTGAGCTCCCTGGGCTGGGCTCAGGTTCCTGCTGGGCCTGGGCAGAGCCTGGGCTCAAACTGGGGGCAGCAGCAGTGCAAAACACCTCTGGGCATCTGCGTTTCCTGCTGCTGGGAAGGAGCAATGAAGCGAGTCGAGAAGTTCTGGTTTCTGTTTCTCCTGGTGGATTATTTAATTTAATTCCACATTATGGAGGCAATTTCCGTGATGGCCTCTGTCAGTTTATTCTATTTCAACAGCGCCAGCAACAGGGTCGCATTTGAGCACTGCAAATATGGCCAGTGAGGTTTTAATTCCCCTCCCTTTAGTGTTCAGGGGCTGGTGGGCATTCCAGTATCTGCTGATTTTTATGCCTGTGACAAAAATACTGACTTCACTGTCATGAAAGCACCGTGGGTAGCACCAACTGAAAGACACACTTGCAGTTTTATGGATAAAATTCAAGTGGCAAGCAGAAGAGGGCCAAGAGCAGCCATGATCTCCAATTCCCAAGGCAAAAGGTAGCAGCAGCCTCCTGCTGTCACCTCAGGGTGAGTCAAACAGAGCTGCAAACAGCGCTGGAACCCGATCCTTTCTTCCTCTGGGGGCTGGCTCAGGGCAGCACAGGCGGGCCCTGAGCAGCCAGGGGCTGTGTGTGGGTGCTGGTTGCTCTGCTCCAGAACTGAGCTGGAAAAAGCCCTTGGGAGCCGAGGCAGGAGCAGGCGGGAAGGGGCCGGGCGCTGCTGCTGCTCGGGCCGGAGCCCCGGCTGGGCCGGGCCGGGCGCCCCTGCGCTGCGGCTGCTGCTGCTGCCAGAGCCGGGCGGGACTCGGGCACAGGGAACGGACACGGGGGGACAGCAAAGGCCTGGCGGCTGCAGGGATGGTGGCGCTGGGGCCAGCGCCAGCACAGAGCTTCAGCCTGCAGTTAACCCCGAGGGAAACGCTGGGGAAAGGCTCCATTTCAGCCTTTCTGCACTCGTGGCTGCGAAGGGACTGAAATGAAAGGAGAACAAGCAGGGCCTGACCCCTTGTCCTTTGGGAGGAGCCCCGTGCCTGGGGCTGTGAGGGGCTGTGAGGGGCCGTGAGGGGCTGTGAGGGGCTGTGAGGGGCCATGAGGGGCTGTGAGGGGCTGTGAGAGGCTGTGAGGGGAAGTGAGGGTCTGTGAGGGGCTGTGAGAGGCTGTGAGGGGCCATGAGGGTCTGTGAGGGGCTGTGAGCAGCCATAAGTGCCTTTGAAAGGCTGTGGGAGGCCAGACACCTCATGGAACCAAGGATCCATTGTGACACTGCAGAACCAAGAAGATCATTGTGACACTGCACAACCTCATGGAATCAGGGCGTCCCTGTTACGCTCCTGAACCTCATGGAACCAAGGGTCCACTGTGTCACTGTGGAACCAAGGAGACTGTTGTTGGCAGTACAGAAGCTCATGGAACCAAAAGTCCATTGTGACATTGTGGGGCCTCATGGAACCATGGAGACCATTATGACGCTTCGGGACCCACTGGAACCAAGGAGCCATTGTGACATTTTGGGGCCTTGTATAACCAAGGGGCCATTGTGGCACAGCAGGGCCTCATGGACTCAAGGGGATCACAGTGACACTGTGGGGCTCCATAAAGGGCTGTGGGGCTCCATAAGGGCTGTGGGGCTCCATGAGACCATGGGGACATTCTGACTGTGGAACCAAGGATACCATTGTTACATTATAGGGCACCATGGAACCAAGGAGGACATTATGAACCAACAGGGGAACCTGCTGAGACCATTGTGACACTTCAAGGGCCATTGTGGAGCTGCAGGGCCTTGTGGAACCAATGAGACCATTGTGACATGGCACGGCCTCATGGGAACAAGGGGACATTGTGACACTGTGGGGCCTTGCAGAGCTGAGGGCCCTTGTGACCCTGTGTGGCACCATGGAACCAAGGAGAGCACTGTGACACTGCAGGGCCCCATGGAACTGAGAACTCGTGTGGCAGTGAGGAGCCCAATGGAACCAAGAGGCCATTCCGTACTTCAGGGCTTCATGGAACCAAGGTGCCATTGTGATACTGTGGAACCAAAAGAGACTATTGTGACCCTGTGTGGCACCATGGAACCAAGGAGAGCACTGTGACACTGCAGGGCCCCGTGGAACTGGGAACTTGTGTGGCAGTGAGGAGCCCAATGGAACCAAGGGGCCATTCCATACTTCAGGGCTTTGCAGAGCCAAAAGAGACCATTGTGACCCTGTGGGGCTTCATGGAACCAATGAGACCATTCTGACACTCCGAGTCTATTGCATCTGCGTTGCCCCCAGACAAAGGAAGGAATGATGAATCTGACTTCATGTTCTGAAAAGTCTAATTTATTATTTTATGATACTATATTATATTAAAGAATACTATACTAAACTATACTAAAGAATACAGAAAGGATATTTACAGAATGCTAAAAAGATAATAATGAAAATTTGTGACTCTCTCAAGAATCCTGACACAGCTTAGCACTGATTGGCCATTGAGTCAAAACAACTCACTAGAAACCAATGAAACAATCACCTGTTGGTAAACAATCTCCAAACACATTCCAAAGAAGCAAAACACAGGAGAAGCAAATGAGATAATTACTTTTCTCTGTTTCCTTTTTTTCTGAGGCTTCTCAGCTTCCCAGGAGAAAAATCCTGGGCAAAGGGATTTTTCCAGAGAATGTGAATGTGACACTGAGTCCCCATGGAACCAAGGGGCCATTGTGACACCACAGGGTCTCAAATAACCAAGGCAGCCACTGTGACACTGCAAGGTCTCATGGAAGCAAGGGACCAGTGCGACACATCCAGGTTTGGTGGAACCAACAGGGCCATTGTGACCCTGAGGAACCCAGTAGAGCCAAGGGACCATTTTGAGACTCTGCCATGTGATGGAACCAATGGGCCACTGTGGCATTGTGCAGTCCCATGGAAACAAGGAAACCATTTTGACACTGCAAGGCCTTGTGGAAGCAAGGGGCCATTGTGCCACTGTAGAGCCAAGGAGACCATTGTTGTATCACTGGGCCTCATGGAAACAAAGATCTGATCCTACAGGTTCTCATGGAACCAAGGGGCCATTGTGATGCTGCAGGGCCCCAAGGATCCAAGAACATGGAACAGGTCTGGTTGGCTGGGCGTCCTGGGGGCTGCCTGGCTGGTCCAGCTGACCTTGGCATGTTGAGGGTCACTTCTCACCAGCCTCTGAAACCCTGGAGTTCTGTGCTTTCCTTCCTGTGGCAAAGAACCGTCCTTCTCCTCCAGGGGTTCATGGCCAAAATTGGGATTCCTCCTCCAAATCTGATTATATCCAAGGATTATTCCCATATAAAACCTGCCTGGACAGTCAACTCTGGCTGGCCTTGGCCTCTTGGGGGCCACCTCTCATCTGCCTTCAAAGCACTGGGGGCCTGTGCTTTTCTTACCATAGAAAAAAAACATCTTTCAAGTCCAGGTATCCATGGCTAAAATTGAGAATCTGCCTCCAAAATTCCTTATATCCTAGGATAGCTCCCAGATAAAAGCTGCCAGGACTCTCCAGGTTTCCTTGGCTTTCCTCAGGGCCAGCTCTCATCTGCCTTTGAAACTCTGGGGGTCCGTACTTTCCTTCCTATGGAAAAGAATTGTCCTTCTTGTCCAGATGCCCTGAGACAAAAGTGGGATTTGGCCTCCCAAATTCTGTCTCTCCAAGGATTCCTCCCTGACAATAGGTCGGGCTGGCCTTGGCCTCCTTGGGGCAGCCTCTAATCAGCCTTTAAAACACTGGGGCTCCATCCTTTCCTTCCTATGGAGAACTGTCATTCCAGTCCAGGAACCCATGGCTGAAATGGAATTCCACCCCCAAAACTCCCCATATATGTAAAGGCTGCTTTCAGACAAAAGCTGCAAGGACAGACAGGTCTGGCTGACCTTGGCCTCTGGTAGCTGCTTCTCATCTGCCTTCAAACCCTGGGTTTCTGTGGTTATGTAGAATCTGAAGAAGGAATAAAAATGAAAGCAAGTTTTGATATAGAAGAAAAGAATTGATGAGCCAGTCCTTTTGGATAGCTAAGAAGGCAAAGGGTGTGTTAGTTAGAAGGGGTTATTATGACTTAGAGCAAAGGATAAACCCACCTCAAACAAGCAGATGTTTTTACCAAGCAGAAAGAGAGCACAGGCAAACAAGTCAGCAAATGTTGCAAGTAGAAAAAAGGTCTCAGAATTTTCCACTGCAAGAAAACTGGAAAACAACTTCTAGCTTAAACTGTAATGTACTAACTTTTAGTGATTGGAGAATAGTAACATGAATATGGTAATTACAGTAGTTATGATAGGCTATAGGTAAAAGTTAAGATATAGATTGGTTCTACTGTATTAAGATGCTCAGCAAAGAAAAGTATATAATGCATTTGTAACCTAAACTAAGGGTCTCCAGGCCTGCAGCTGGAGCTGACAGCTGTGGGCACAGCTCTATCACCCACGACCCTGGACTGCTGTAACACCTTGGAAACAATAAACTGCATTTTGAAGAGCCGCCTGGAGTCCCACATCCCTCATTTCGGCTCTCACAAACTGGTGTTTCCCGGAACTGCCAGTGCCCAGATCCAGAAATTTCCTGGTGCTGGTGCAGGCCAAGTGCAGCAATTTGCAGGCAAAAAAAAACCAAAAACTGTCAGTTTTCTATTGCCGGCTCTGTCGCTGCCCAGACCTGGAGTTTCCCAGCACTGCCATTGCCCAGATGCAGAAATTTCCCAGCGCTGGCAAAGCCCAAGGGCAGCAATTTGCTGGCACAGAAATCCAAAACCCGGCAAATACCTGGGGCTGGCACCACCCAGCCCTGGTGTTTTCCAGCGCTGCCTGTGTCCAGACCTGGCAATTTCCTGGTGCTGGTACAGCTCAATTTCAGCAATTTGCTGGCAAAGAAAGCCAAATCCAGGCAAATACCTGGTACCTAAAGCAACCCGATCTCGTGTTTGCTGACACCGCCAGTGCCCAGATCCAGAATTTTTCAGATGCCTGCACAGCCTAATTCCAGCAGTTTGCTGGCACAGAAAGTTCACATTTGGCAATTTCCCAGTGGCAGCACATTCCCCACCAAGATCTGGTGTGTGCGCTGGCACTGCCAGTGCCCACATCTGGCAATTTCCCAGTGCTGGCACAACCCAAATGCAGCAATTTTCTGGCAAAAAAGCCCAAACCCGGCAGCTTCCTGGCGCTGCCCCCAGCACCACTGTCTCTGTCTCTCTGGGAGCCTCTCAGGAACCCTCGGCCAGTCCCGAGTCGGCAGACACCGGGGGCAGCCCCGACACGGCCGACAGCGGGGAGACACTCTCCCGTGCCCCGAGGGTGCTGAGGGCAGCTGGGCTGGTCGCCTTTGCAGCAGAAGAGACACCAGAGACATCGGTAGAAGTTAAAGGGCCGACTCTTAGCAGGGGTTAATCCAAGGTTTTATTCTAGGAGTCCCAAAGGAGCCCCTACACCTCAGGGGGCTCCTGCCGAGAGCCCCGGGAGATGTGCCAAGGTTACATTTAAAGGGAGGTGGAAACCGAAAGTAGATAACATTTTACTGACCAATAAGTGACCCTGAGGGATGGGAACTGGGGGATAGACATTTAGGACAGCATATGGGGCATGGCTTGGGGGGCTGACCCCTGGCCTCTGGCTAATCACTCGACATCCTGGACCGAAGCCTCTAGATGGAGGGGATGGGATGCTGAGTGATTGACAGAGAGCCAGGGTGGGGATTTGGGGATGATCTCAGCAAGGGAAAGGGATTACACAGGTAAAGGGAGGGGGGTACCATCTGGGATGAACCATTTGGGAAAAATACGGGGATTCAAAACCAAAACTATTACAAGGTATTACAAAGTATAAAAACACACTACAACACACCACCCAGATCTGGTGTTTGCTGCGCAAGTGCCCAGATCCAGAAATTTCCCTATTCTGGCACAGCCCAAGTGCAGCAATTTGCTGGCACAGAAATCCAAAACCCGGCCATTTCCTGATGCCAATACAGGTGCCCTGACCTGGGTTTGCTGCCACTGCCAGTGCTCAGATCTTGATATTTTGGTCTGGCCAGCCAAGTCCAGCAATTTTCTGGCAAAGAAAGCCAAAATCTGGCCAGCAGAGCCCAATTGGCAATGGCAAGATTTCTGTTTGCTGGCACCACCAGTGCCCAGATCTGAAATTGTTTGCTGCCCAGTGTAATTTTCTGGCAAAGAAAGCCAAATCTGAAAACCTGGTGCTGGTGTTTGCTGGCACTGCCAGTGCTCAGATCCAGCAGTTTCCCAGGGGCAGCACAGCCCAAGTCCAGATTTGCTGGCACAGAAAGACAAAATTTGGAAATTTTCTGGTTCTGGCTCCAGCACCATCCAGATCTGGTGTTTGCTGGCACCGCCAGTGCCCAGATTTGGCAATTTCCCTGATGCCAGCACAACCCAAAGGTCTGAAAGCAAAATTTGGGGTTTTTAGGCTAAGGCCGTGGGCTCTTTAGGCAGAGGAGCTCCCGCCCATTCCTCTTGTTCAGTTATGCAGACTGTGACTTTCTCTTTGCTACCTTGGAACTGTTTAAAATTGTAATATTCTGGACTGAAAACCCAGAGAAACACCAGATCCCAGCTCACACCCATAAATAAATGTATAAATATCCCTGCTAGACCCTGGGGATGCTGCATTCCAGCACCAAATGGACTTAGAAGAGACCGAGTGAGCCAACTACAACCCACAAAAGGACTTTCTGAATTTGCCATCTCTTCAGCACTGTGAGAGATTTTATTTAATATTATTCATTTTTCATGCTTGTGAATACTTTACTTGTTAAATAAACTGGGGTTTTTTCACTTTTCTCAAGGGAAGTCTTTTCCTGAACTAGTAGGGGAGGGGCTGCTTGAACTTGCTTTCTAGACGGACCCCTTTTGGAGGTTTCCTCCCAAAATTTGCCCTAAGGCAGCACAAACAGTCATCATGAAAATTTCACCAGTGGCATAATTTCCTGGTGGCAAATCTTGTGACAGAAGCTTGACCTTGTTCTCCATGAGAGATTCTTGGGAAGAGCAGACAGGAGAAGATTCCTGGAAAACTGAAACAGCTTTCCAGAAGGGAAATGAAAATGAAAGAAACAATCCAAGATGTTTTCCTCTATTTATTTCTATGCTCCCCTTTTCCATGTTGCACTACTTCTCCATCCCAGTAATTCCAGATGCACCTCACCTCTAAGATCGGTGACTTAGTGATTTTTAGACACTCTAAAATACCATGAGCCACACTCAGTTTTCCTTCCCCTGTTTTACTGGAAGGCAACACTGGAGATATAAGTGCAGTGCTGGGGTCAGGTAGGAATCCTACCCCAAGGGAAGGTGGCCCGACAGTGTGTGCCCCTCAGCAAGGACAATGCACAGCAGCAAGCGAGGGGATTGCTGTGCCAGTGTGCAGGAGTCAGGGCTCTGCATCTGGGCTCAAGGCTGCAAAGTTCCCGTGTTTGGACAGACGAAGGGGCTGTCCCCGGGGCGCGCGGGGCTCGAACGTGGGGCTCGTGGGGCGAGCGGGGAACGGACACGGGGACGAACGGCCCCGGTGCTTCAGTTGCAGCGGCAGCAGCGGCGGCAGCAGCAGCAGCAGCAGCAGCAGCAGCAGCAGCAAAAAAGAGATATTTAGAGAACTTTCTCTTTTTTTTTTTTCTTTTCTTTTTTCTTTCTCTTTCTCTCCCTTTCCCGCTGTCGGGCACCCTTCTCTCGGGGTCCCTTGCCCGGCGTCCCTCTCCTCTCCCCGCCTCCCTCTCCCCTGCCGGGCCGGGCCATGCCCCCGGCCCGCCCCCGCGGGCGGCGGGGCTGCCCGTGCCCGGCCCCGGCCGTCCCCGCGCCGCGGTCTCGCCTCCGCCCGGCTCTGGCCGTGCTGGCGGTGGCGCTGCTGGGCGGGCGTCAGTGCCTGGGGCTGGGGCGGCACCGCCGCCCTTCGGCTCCGCCTGGCCCGAGCCCGGCCCCGGCCCCGAGGCAGGCTCCAGTCCCGGCCCCGGCCCCGGCCCCGGCTCCTCCCGGGGCCCGCGGAGGAGGACACAGGCGGCGCGGCGCTGCCGCCGCCTCGCTGCGGCTTCCCGGCCCGAGCTCCGCCCTTCGGCAGCGCGGCCGCCGGCCCCGAGCCTCCCGTGCCGCGTTCCAAGGAGCGAACGCCTGGGCATGGCCGGCCCGGGCGGCTGAGGGGCGCTTCGGGGGCCGTTGCTGGCCCCGGCCGAAGCGCTGACAGCCGCACAGCCCAAGTGCAGCAATTTGCTGGCACAGAAATCCAAAACCCGGCAACTTTCTGCTACTGGGTCTGGCACCACCCACATCTTGTGTTTGCAGTGCCAGTACCCAGATTTGGAAATTTCCCGATGCCAGCAGAGCCCAAATCTGGCAGATTTCTGTTGCTGGCAACGACACCACCCAGATCTGGTGTTTGCTGGCAGTGCCAGTGCCCAGATCTGAAAACTTCCTGGTGCTGGCACAGCCCAATTCCAGTGATTCGCTGGCACAGAAAGCCAAAATTTGGAAATCTGCAGGTTCTGGCTCCAGCACCATCCAGATCTGGTGTTTGCTGGCACCGCCAGAGCCCAGATTTGGGAATTTCCCGATGCCTTCACAGCCCAGGTCTGGCAATTTGGTTTTAGGCTAGCTTAGGCAGAGAAGTTCCTCAGACTGTGACTTTCCTTTTTCTTGGAACTGTTTAAACCTGCTCTGGACTGAAAACAAAGAGAAACACCGGCAGCTCACACCTGTGGCCCACCGAGCTCTGGGATGCTGCATTGCAGCGCCAGAGGGACTTAGAAGAGACCGAGTGAGCCAACTACAACCCACAGAAAGGACTTTCTGAATTTGCCATCTCTTCAGCACTGCCAGAGATTTCATTTAATATTATTCATTTTTCATGCTTGTGAATACTTTACTTGTTAAATAAACTGGGGTTTTTTTCACTTTTCTCAAGGGAAGTCTTTTCCTGAACTAGTAGGGGAGGGGCTGCTTGAACTTGCTTTCTAGACAGACCCCTTTTGGAGGTTTCCTCCCAAAATTTGCCCTAAGCCAGCACAAACAGTCATCATGAAAATTTCACCAGTGGCATAATTTCCTGGTGGCAAATCTCGTGACAGAAGCTTGACCTTGTTCTCCAGGAGAGATTCTTGGGAAGAGCAGACAGGAGAAGATTCCTGGAAAACTGAAACAGCTTTCCAGAAGGGAAATGAAAATGAAAGAAACAATCCAAGATGTTTTCCTCTATTTATTTCTATGCTCCCCTTTTCCATGTTGCACTACTTCTCCATCCCAGTAATTCCAGATGCACCTCACCTCTAAGATTGCTGACTTAGTGAGTTTTAGACACTCAAAAATACCATGAGCCACACACAGTTTTCCTTCCCCTGTTTTACTGGAAGGCAACACTGGAGATGTAAGTGCAGTGCTGGGGTCAGGTAGGAATCCTACACCAAGGGAAGGTGGCCCGACAGTGTTTGCCCCTCAGCAAGGACAATGCACAGCAGCAAGCGAGGGGATTGCTGTGCCAGTGTGCAGGAGTCAGGGCTCTGCATCTGGGCTCAAGGCTGCAAAGTTCCCGTGTTTGGACAGACGAAGGGGCTGTCCCCGGGGCGCGCGGGGCTCGAACGTGGGGCTCGTGGGGCGAGCGGGGAACGGACACGGGGACGAACGGCCCCGGTGCTTCAGTTGCAGCGGCGGCAGCGGCGGCAGCAGCAGCAGCAGCAGCAGCAGCAGCAGCAGCAGCAGCAGCAAAACAGATATTTAGAATACTCTTTCTTTTTTTTTTCTCTTTTTCTTTCTGTTTCTCTCCCTTTCCCGCTGTCGGGCACCCTTCTCTCGGGGTCCCTTGCCCGGCGTCCCCTCTCCTCCCCGCCTCCCTCTCCCCCCCCCCGGGCCGGGCCATGCCCCGGCCCCCCCCCGCCGGCGGGGCTGCTGCCCGTGCCCGGCCCGGCCGTCCCGCCCGCGGTCTCGCCTCCGCCCGGCTCTGGCCGTACTGGCGGTGGCGCTGCTGGGCGGGCGTCAGTGCCTGGTGCGGGGCGGCATCGCCGCCCTTCGGCTCCGCCTGGCCCGAGCCCGGCCCCGGCCCCGACGCAGGCTCCAGTCCCCGCCCCGGCCCCGGCCCGGCTCCTCCCGGGGGCCCGCGGAGGACACAGGCGGCGCGGCCGCTGCCGCCGCCTCCGCTGCGGCTTCCCCGGCCCGAGCTCCGCCGCTCGGCAGCAGCGCCGCCGCCGCCCGCCCCGAGCCTCCCGTGCCGCGTTCCAAGGGGAGCGAACGCCTGGGCATGGCCGGCCGGGGCGGCTGAGGGGCGCTCGGGGCCGTTGCTGGCCCCGGCCGAGCGCTGACAGCCGCGCCCCGCCCGCAGGGGAAGGCGCAGCAGGGCCTGAAGGAGCAGTACCGGCTGGGCTCGCTGCTGGGGGCGCGGCGGCTTCGGCAGCGTCTTCGCACCCGCCACGCGGCTCGGACGGGCGCCCCGGTGAGCGGCGGGGGCGGGGCGGCGGGCGCAGGGGGGGGGGGGCGGAGGAGGAAGAGGAGGAGGAGGATGGGCTGGGCGGGACGGGCGGCGAGCTCAGCCCGCTGCTCCCCTTGCCTTGCAGGTGGCCATCAAACGGGTGCCGCGGAACCGCGGCCCGCACTGGGGCGAAGCTGGTGAGTGAGCGGGGCCAGCGGCAGCAGCCGGGCCGTGCCGGGCGGGGATGAGCCGAGGCCCGGCAGGGCGGGAGCCGCCAGGACGCCCCGAGGGAGAGCGGGCGTGGGGCCAGCGCAGGGCGCAGAGCATCCCGGGCTGGCTGAGGGCTCCCAGAGCCCCGCACGCCTCAGCCCCACTGACGGCACCGCGCTCCTCCCGCAGCCCGGCGGCACCAGCGCCCCGCTGGAGATCGTGCTGCTGGCCAAGGTGTCCACTGGCTTCCCTGGTGTGGTCCAGCTGCTGGAGTGGCTCGTGCTCCCCAACGACATCGTGATGGTGCTGGAGCGGCCAGAGCGGTGTCAGGACCTGCAGCATTTCATTCGGGCACGGCGGTTCCTGCCCGAGGAGGAGGCGCGGGGGCTGTTCCGCCAGGTGCTGGAGGCCGTGCGGCACTGCACCAGCTGCGGGGTCCTGCACCGCGACATCAAACCAGAGAACATCCTGGTTGACCTGGCCACCGGGCAGGCCAAACTGATCGATTTTGGCTGTGGCACCTACCTGCAAGACACAGTCTACACTCACTTTGCAGGTGAGCCCACGCAGGGCTGTGCTCCTGGTCCCGGCATCTCATGGCCCAACATCTCACAGCCCAAGCTGGCTGTGGCAGCAGGGATTCTCCCTTTGCTGCCAGTCATGGGGACTGAGTCTTCTGCTGAGTTGCTTTTAGAGCAGGGCTGGGTGGGGAGCCATCTTCCAGCCCTGCTGGCAGCCTTTGCCCACCACTCTGCCCAGGACTGGGGCTGGGCTGGGGCAGCCAGCCCCACCAAAACCCCCGTGGGTGGGGGTAGCAGAGAGGGTGGACCAGAACCTGTGCCCCAGCCGGTTTGGTGTGCAGGTGAGAAAGGGTTTGGACTGCTCCACTCACCTGGTTTGCTTTGGGTTCGTAATGTTTTTTGGAGCAATGAAGGCAGGGAGGATGAAGACATTGTTATAAATGGTGTTCAATTTGTGTTGAATTGGGGCTGGGTTGGGAATTGCTGTTCTGGGGTGAGTTGATGGGTGTTTCTTGTGGGTCCCAGGGAAGTCCAGGGTGTCCTGGGGGCGAGGGTCAAAGGGGGGCGGGAGGTGATTGGACAGGGGACTTGACCAATCATTTGATGCCCCGGGAAAATGATTGGTCCAGAATGAATATTGATAAGGACCAATGAGAACACTTGAAAATGACCAATCAGCGTGCGGATCTGAAACCCACCAATCCTGGCCCTGAGAGGGGCTATAAAATGAGAGTTTCGGTTGTGTTGGGGTTCTTTTTCTGAGGGATGTGCTATATGGGGGAGAACCCAGCGTGTTTGGGACACGTTGTTAGCTTTGAGATGTTGCATGGGAGTTTGGGCTTATCTCAACAGAAGGGTAGTTTGTTTTAATAAATGAGACCCTTTTTCTCTCTCGAAATCTGGCCTTGTTCAAATTCGTAACAGCATGGTTTTTCACCAGCACTGAGTGGGTTTTTTCTTGTCATGGTCAGGCCTAGCCAGGGTTTCCACTGCCCTCTTCCAGCACCAGTGGCTTCTTTCCCAACCCCAAGTCTGTACACAAGTCCCAGGTGCTGGTGAGAGGGCAGTGGTCACCCTGTGTGCCCCTGATGCAGCCCCCGCACGCCCAGGGATGCTGGGGCCAGGCTCTGGGAGCAGCAGCATCCCCCTGCTGAACTCCATCTGTATTCCATAGGAACACGGTCATACAGCCCCCCGGAATGGACCCACTTTGGCTGGTACCATGGCAAGCCAGCTACCATCTGGTCCCTGGGCATCCTGCTGCACCAGATGGTCTGCGGGGAGCACCCTTTCAGGAGGGGCTGGAACATCAGCTGGGACCATCAGCTCTCGCTGCCACAAAGGCTCTCTCAAGGTGGATCCTCTTCTCTGGGCACGGGGGGAATCCCAGTGCTGGGAGCCAGCAGCGGGCTCGTGAGCATCCTGCTCTGGCAGCTGCTGAGGAGGTGGCACATGTCCTGCTCTCCTCCAGAACAGGGAATTGATGGGAAAGTTCAGGCCCAGCTCTGAGCACATCCAGCATGGCCTGGGCATGGGAATAGTGGGGCAAAGCAGACAGGAGCCTTCTCCAACTGACCGGCAGTTTCTGTTTTCTCTGCCCAGAGTGCAAAGATCTGATCAGGTGGTGTTTATCTGTGAACTCCTTGGACAGACCCACATTAGAAGACCTGTTCTGTGATCCTTGGGTGCAGGATATTCCTCTGCCATAGAAGAAGAGAGAGAGCCACAGGCACACTTTGATGCAGGGCCCTGGTAAGTTCCAGCTCCACACATGCCTTGGCAATCAGAAGCAAAGGAACCCAGAGCTTTTTGTGCTGCCTGTGTCACTGCCCAGGGGTCATGGGATGGGAACACGCAGCCCTTGTGCTGGAGCTGAGCTGCTCTGCCCAGCACTGGTGGCCGCCATCCAAGCTGGTTTTGCTTGTCCTGGTTCCCTGCCAGCTGGGGCCCTGGGCAGAGCCCTGAGAGCCTGGTCTCCCCCCAGGCAAGGAGAAGGAGCCCCTGCAGAAGCTGTACCGGGTGGGGATGCTGCTGCTGCTGCTGCTGCTGCTGCTGCTGCTGCTGCTGCTGCTGGAGACAGCGAGGATGACATCAAGGATGACAAGCTCTTCCTCAGCCTGGCCACTGGAGGCTGAAGGTGATGGACTTTGATTCTGGCACCTTCTTCAAAGCCAAACTCCACAGGGAATTTGCAGATGAGTCCCCACCCAGGTAAATTCTGCCAGATTTGGGCATGGCCCAGCCTGGCTGGGAAGCAAAGGTTCCCCCTTTGCTGGGGCAGATGCAGCTGATCCTTCAGTCGCTGCCCAGCTGCTTTTTGGCAGGGCTGGGGCATGGGCTGGGGTGGGTACGAAATGGGAGTGGGCTCCTGGCCCTGCCAACAGCCCCCAGCAGCCACCGTGCCCGGGCTGGGGCTGGGGCTGGGGCAGCCAGCCCGACACAAACAAAGCCCCATGGTGGGAGCAGAGGTGGGACTCCAGAACCTGTGCACAGCTGCTTTGCTGTGCAGGCAAGGAAGGGCTTGGGCTGCTCCACTGCCCTTGTTTGCTTTGGGATCACCAAAGTGATTTTGGGGGCAGTGCAGGGGGGAAGAGAGAAAGTGTGGGCTTCCCTCAGCCATGGCTGGGTTTTTCCCTCCCATGTAGGGGTTGGGCCTTCCTCAAGGCCCTGACAGAGATAAGAGTTTTTATGGTTTTTCTTGTTTCCCCTTTTTGTCTCTAATCTCTTTTCAAGAATGTGTTGTTTGTTTTTCCAGAGGAAGCGTTCTAGGCGGTCCAGTCTGGATTGGGAAGTGCTTGGGAGCAGCTGTGGCGTGGATGGGCCGTGCCCTTGGAGAAGGCTGAGGCCATGGTTTGGGAGCAGCTTTTCTTGCAGCCGTGGCTGGCGTGAGGTGGGTCCCTGTGTGCTTGGCAGGGTGGGATCAGAGCTTTTGGGAGCTGGCAGCGAGCACAGGAGCATCCTGCTCTGGGCAGCTGCTGAGGGCTGGATGTGCCGTGGCTGGCTGCAGGCTGGGCACATGTCCTGCCCTCCTGCTCTGTGCCAAAGGCAGCAGGGATGGGCAGCTCTGGGCACAGCTCTGGGCACAGCCAGCATGGCCTGGGCACCGCAGGCCTTGGCACAAGGGCACAGGAGCCCTCAGCTGACGGGCACTTTCTGCTTTCTCTCCTTGCAGCCGGGCTCTGCGGGTGCTGAGGCTGCTCTGGGCTCTGCCAGGGCTCTGCTGGGCTCAGCCCTGGGCCCAGCTGGGCTGGCTCTGCCCTCACATTGCTCTGACAGCTCTGCATCAGACGAGCCCAGTTGCGAGCACAGCGCCTGAGCTTTCTGCTTTGGCAGGTGAGTGAGACTCTGCTGCAGGCCCAGAGATTGCAGCTGGGGACACACATCCAATTGGCAAGGACCCAAACTCTCCACAGTCCCAGCTGAACACCTGGATCTGCACAGGGTGTTTTGTCTGTCCCATTCTTCCTTCTTTATTGGCTGGAATTGTGCAATTGCACTTTCTTCCTCCTCTAGAAGTGCCATGAGTGGGCCAAAGCTGGCGAGTGGGCCGTGTGCCTGAGGCACTGCAGTCTGGAGCTGCTGGATGGAGAATTGCCCTTCTGCACTGCCAAACCAGAGCAAAAAGCTGTCAGTGGGACTTTGTGTCTTTAAGAAACCCCTGACAGTTTCAAAGGGAATGTGCAGCTCATTTCCAGGCTGAGAAGGAAGGTCATCTTCTAAAGGATTTGGGCTTTGACAGAGTTTCCATTCCCAGTCCTGCTTGGAGCTGGAAGGGCACAAAGCAATTTCCTCTTGCTTTGAGCACAATTTCAAATACCAATGTTGGAAACAAAGCCCAAAATCTTTTAAAAGGCTGCTGAGGTCAGTAAGATGGATCCATGCCATCAGCACATTTACAATGGAAATAACTGAGTTCTCTTTTGAAAAAGATCATTTACCTCTTAATGCAAAGAATGTAACTTTGCATTTAGGTTTTTGTTTTTTTCACTAACATTATGTTATGTTTTTTCACTAACACTTGGATTTTATTCTTATCTTTTACAATTTACCTATTTTTTTTTCCTTTTTCCTTTTTTTTCCTTTCAATAGAAAACATGTCCTACAAAAGGAGTGTCCTTTGCTCCTGGTTCCTGTGTGGAGCAGCTCCCTTCCTGCTGGCTGAGCTGCTCAGGCAGAGCCCGGCAGCTCCTGGCCCTGCAGGGCTGAGGCTTTTCCCCGTTGCTGGGCACAGACTGATGGAGCAGCACTGCTGAACTCGGGCACACAGAGGGACCAGCAGCAGCTGCCTTTGGCCACCTGAGGCTCCAAGGGCCAAACTCTGAGCAGCCAGGGCTGGAAGAGACTGGCAGGATCTGATCCCTGACTCTGGGCCAGGCCTGCACAAATGACCCCACAGCAGCAGCAGCAGCAGCAGCAGATGGAGCTGACTTTGAGCACAGCCCCTGCCCCTCTTCCCTGCCGTGTGCAGCGGTGTCACAGCAGCCTGAGGCACCTGGGAGCCCCCAGGGCCAGCAGGGACTTGAGATGGCAGCCCTGGGCTCCTGGAGGCTGGGCAAGGAACGGAGCTGGGCACTCCCTGTCCATGGGGAGCTTGCAGATGGAAAAGGCTGCTGTGCCCAGGCAGCTGCAAGGGCACAGAAAGGAGGCTCTGGAGCACTGGATCTGTGCCAGTGCCACAGTCCTGGGCAGCAGCCAGCGAGCCCTGGGGGAACAGAGGGCACAGCAAGAGGGACAGAACCAGGCAAGGGCAGAGACTGGAGAGAGCCAGAGCCAGGAGCAGGAACAGCTGCTCCATTGCACTCTTGGAGAAAGCTCTTGGCTGGTTCAAAGTGCTGAAAGGCGTGAAGGGCAGAGAGGAGGCCCCAGCAAACAATGCTCCTGTTTGCACAGCCTCCCCTCTGCGTGTCCCAGAAGGAATTGGATGGGCTGTGTTCTTCTCTCCGAGTCGTCTCGTTCAGCATGAGCAGCTCAGCACCAGGAGCTGAAGGAGCTGAAGCCTCAGGCCACAGGAGCTGGGCAAGAGGGAACTTTTGGGCAAAGGAGTGCTGCTAACATGGACCTAGCTGAATGCAGCAGATGGAATCATGGAATCACAGAATCCTTTCTGTTGGAAAAGCCCTCTGAGCTCACCCAGTGCAGCCGCTCACCCAGCAGTGCCAAGCCCAGCACTAAACCACGTCCCTGAAGTGCCAAGGCCTGGACAGCAGCCCTGAGTGAGGCCTGGACAGCAGGCCCTGAGCCAAAGGTGGCCTCTGGATGAACCTTCCAAGCAAAGGTTATCTTTGTATCTGCTCCCTAATGAAATATGCATGGTCATTAGCACTGTGATAGATGTAGCCACTCCTTAGTGAAACATGGATTGACCTTTGTGTATTTAGAAGCCAGACAAGGCCATGAAATCTGACATCTGGCCTTGTTTGGGGCTGAAGGATCAAAGTGACCTCCCTTGGTTCCTCCTGGGGCCCTGGCCAGGCTTTGGGAGGGACCCAAGAGGAGGATGAAACCAGATGTTGCCCCACTAGCAGTGCTGTCAGTTTGTCCATTCAGCACTGTCAGAGCTGGGCCCTGTCCCAGCGGGGTTGGAGCCTCACCTGGGGCTGGAGGCACCTGCAGGAATTGCCAGTGCCCAGGAGTGGCTCTGCAGCCCTTGGCTGTGACAGCTTCCCCAGCTGCTGTGTGGGTCTGGGGGATGGTAAAGCCTGAGGGTAACTGGGGCTGGATCTTTGTTAATCACTGCAGGCAATCTTTGGTGGGGATGGTTGGGTGCATTGCTGAGCTGCTCCTGTTGTGATTCTTTGCTGCTTTGAACTGCAGGAAATGACACTGATTCCTTCAGTTGGTGTCTGTGTCTTTGGTGCTGACTTTGCCCACTGGTAAAACAAAACTGGCCCAGTCTGGCCAGATCCCAACAAAATGTCACTTGTTCAGTGTAAATGTGAGGAATCAGTCCCATCAGAAATTCCCAGCTGGGAAGCCCTTCCCTGGAGTTCCCTGGCTCTGGAGTGGGCTGAGGTGGGAGCCCCGTGGGAGCAGTGGGGCAGTCGGGTAAAAGAGGCTGAACCCCTGGATGGCTTCAAATGCATCCAAAAATTGCATATGGAAAAGGAAAAGAACTTGTGGGTTTGGGCAGACAAAGATGAATTTGTTAAGAGTCCATTGGAAACAGCACCTTCAGAAGGAACAATGATTGTTGGAATGCTCCCACATGGAGGGACAAAGGAAAGTTTAAATCTTGAGCTCAGGTTCGTGGGTGCAAGTGAAATATTATTGTTGTTATTATTATTTAAAACAATATATTTAAAAATTGATAATGTGAGCTAATGCTGAAAACACTAATTTGTCAGCTTTGGCTGCCCACTGTAACACTAAATCCCCGACAGAAAAGGACTGGCCAAGACCCAGCTGTCAGTGGTAAACTTTGTGAATTGTATATAAGGAATAAAAGAGGAAGGGATGAAAATGGCTATTTTTAAAGGATTTGCTGATACTGTTATGTGGAATGCTTCATCTGTTACTGTGAAAAAAACAGTAATTAAGATTGCTGGGTTTTTCATATCCCAGACAATCCACAAGCTGCAGGATTGGTTTAACGGGTGAAGGGGTTGTTAGAAGAGCAGTTGAAAAAAGGAGGAGATGGGAACCTTTGCCCATGGAGAACCCATCTCCCAGATGTGCTCCATGCCCTTAACAATGGCCCACTGGGGAAATGGAAACCCCCTGGCTGTGCCTGGCTGCACCCAATTTACATTAATGAGCTAAATCAATTATTAGAAGATGTAAGAAGTGATGCTTTTAAAATATTCCAATGGCACATCCTGTGAGCTCCAACAAGCACAAATGGGGCTCTGCAGAAGTGCACAGCCTTGGATTATCTGCTTGCTGGCCAGGGAGGAGCCTGGGCTATCATGGGACAAGAATGTTGCAGGAATGTCTGTCAGTGCTGGGTTTGAGATCCAGCAATCAGGAATCACCTCGATAGAAAGAGCAGGAGAAGAGAGGCAGAATAAAGAAAATTCTTCATGGTGGGATTGGCTCCCAAATTGGAGGCTGCTGTGGAATGCATTTGTGGCAATCACTGTGATCATTGCAGTGTGAGCACTTGGTGTGTTATGATTCCATGTTAGAGTTGTTGTGGCACCTTGTGCTGGAAATGGAGTATGAGACTTGTCTAAAAAGAGACACAGTCTCAAGAAAAAAAGGGGCATTTGATAAAGAACAGAGAATAGCAACTAATTAGGCCTGTTTTAAAAGGAATGCAAATTATAGCTCTGAGTAATGAACTTGAACAGCACTTAATTGAAGAACATGAGGTGATGCCTTTATGCCTAATACCCAAATCTAAACTCTGTTA
>NW_022148481.1:0-20473 GCF_901933205.1 Camarhynchus parvulus
ATCTGCCATCAAGTACCGGGGCTGGTGACTTTTGTTTCAGAGGGAAAGGCCCGTTGTTTATATTTGGGGGCCATAGGCCGGAGGGGCGGCTGGCTCCTGAAAATCCGCGATACGCAGGATGCCTCCCAGACCCGAGCAGGCACCAGTGCCAACTCGGGCTGGTTGGATAGTGCCAACGGAGTCCCACAATCTGCCATAAAGGACCGGGGCTGGTGAGTTTTGTTTCAGAGGGAAAGGCCCGTTGTTTATGTTTGGGGACCATAGGCCTGGAGTGGCGGCTGGCTCCTGAAAATCTGCGTCATCGCCCAGAATGCCTCCCAGACCCAAGCTGGCACCAGTGCCAACACGGGCTGCATTGATAATGCCAACGGAGTCCCCAAAACTGCCATCAAGGACCGGGGCTGGTGACTTTTGTTTCAGGGGAAGGCCCGTTGTTTTATGTTTGGGGACCATAGGCCGGGTGGCGGCTGGCTCCTGAAAATCCAGCGATCACGCAGGATGCCTCCCAGACCCAAGCTGGCACCAGTGCCAACTCAGGCTGGTTTGATAGTGCCAACGGAGTCCCACAATCCACCATCAAGGACCGGGGCTGGTGACATTTTTATTTCAGATGGAATGGCCCGTTGTTTGAATTTGGGGGACATAGGCCCGGTGGCGGCTGGTTCCAGAAAATCCAGCGACACGCATAGGGATGCCTCCCAGACCCTAGCTGGCACCAGTGCCAACTCGGGCTGGTTTGATAGTGCCAACGGAGTCCCACAATCTGCCATGAAGGACCGGGGCTGGTGATATTTGTTTCAGAGGGAAAGGCCCGTTGTTTATGTTTGGGGGCCATAGGCCCGGAGTGGCGGCTGGCTCCTGAAAATCGGCGTCGCGCGGGATGCCTCCCAGACCCAAGCTGGCACCAGTGCCAAGTCGGGCTGGTTTGATAGTGCCAAGAGAGTCCCACAATCTGCCACCAAGGACTGGGGCTGGTGACTTTTGTTTCAGCAGGAAAGAGCCGTTGTTTGTGTTTTGGGGCCATAACCCGTAGTGGCGGCTGCCTCCTGAAAATGGCGTCACGCATGGGATGCCTCCCAGACCCAAGCTGGCACCAGTGCCAGCTCGGGCTGGTTTGATAGTGCCAACGGAGTCCCACAATCTGCCATCAAGGACCAGGGGCTGGTGAATTTTGTTTCAGCGGGAAAGGCCCGTTGTTTTAATTTGGGGGCCATAGACCCAGAGTGGCCTGGTGGCTCCTGAAAATCCGCGATACGCAGGATGCCTCCCAGACCCAAACTGGCACCAGTGCCAACTCGGGCTGGTTTGATAGTGCCAACAGAGTCCCACAATCTGCCATCAAGGACCGGGGCTGGTGACTTTTGTTTCAGAGGAAAGGCCCGTTGTTTATGTTTTGGGGGCCATAGGCCGGAGTGGCCAGCTGGCTCCTGAAAATCCGCGATATGCAGGATGCCTCCCAGACTCAAGCTGGCACCAGTGCCAACTCGGGCTGGTTTGATAGTGCCAATGGAGTCCCACAATCTGCCATCAAGGACCGGGGCTGGTGACTTTTGTTTCAGAGGGAAAGGCCGTTGTTTGTGTTTGGGGCCATAGGCCGGGTGGCCATCTGGCTCCTGAAAATCGGCGATACGCGGGATGCCTCCCAGACCCAAGCTGGCACCAGTGCCAACTCGTGCTGGTTTGATAGTGCCAGCGGAGTCCCACAATCTGCCATCAAGGACCGGGGCTGGTGACTTTTGTTTCAGAGGGAAAGGCCGTTGTTTTTTATGTTTGGGGGCCATAGGCCCGGGTGGCCGGCTGGCTCCTGAAAATCGCGATCGCGGGATGCCTCCGTAACCAAGCTGGCACCAGTGCCAACTCGGGCTGGTTTGATAGTGCCAAGGGAGTCCCACAATCTGCCATCAAGGACCGGGGCTGGTGACTTTTGTTTCAGAGGGAAAGGCCCGTTGTTTATGTTTGGGGCCATAGGCCCGGTGTGGCGGCTGGCTCCTGAAAATCGCGATCACGCAGGATGCCTCCCAGACCCAAGCTGGCACCAGTGCCAACTCGGGCTGGTTTGATAGTGCCAACGGAGTCCCACAATCTGCCATCAAGGACCGGGGCTGGTGACTTTTTGTTTCAGAGGGAAAGGCCCTTTGTTTATGTTTGGGGCCATAGGCCTGGGTGGCGGCTGGCTCCTGAAAATCAGCGATCACGCAGGATGCCTCCCAGACCCAAGCTGGCACCAGTGCCAACTCGGGCTGGTTTGATAGTGCCAGCGGAGTCCCACAATCTGCCATCAGGGACCGGGGCTGGTGACTTTTGTTTCAGAGGGGAAAGGCCCGTTGTTTTATGTTTGGGGGCCATAGGCCTGGAGTGGCCGGCTGGCTCCTGAAAATCCGCGATACGCAGGATGCCTCCCAGACCCAAGCTGGCACCAGTGCCAACTCGGGCTGGTTTGATAGTGCCGATTGGGTCCCAAAATCTGCCATCAAGGACCGGGGCTGGTGACTTTTGTTTCAGAGGGAAAGGCCCGTTGTTTATGTTTGGGGGCCATAGGCCCGGAGTGGGCGGCTGGCTCCTGAAAATCGCGATACGCAGGATGCCTCCCAGACCCAAGCTGGCACCAGTGCCAACTCGGGCTGGTTTGATAGTGCCAACGGAGTCCCACAATCTGCCATCAAGGACCGGGGCTGGTGACTTTTGTTTCAGAGGGAAAGGCCCGTTGTTTTATGTTTGGGGGCCATAGGCCCGGAGGCCGGCTGGCTCCTGAAAATCAGCGTCGCGGGATGCCTCCCAGACCCAAGCTGGCACCAGTGCCAAGTCGGGCTGGTTTGATAGTGCCAAGGGAGTCCCACAATCTGCCATCAAGGACTGGGGCTGGTGAGTTTTTGTTTCAGAGGAAAGGCCCGTTGTTTATGTTTGGGGCCATAGGCCCGAGTGGCGGCTGGCTCCTGAAAATCGCGATACGCAGGATGCCTCCCAGACCCAAGCTGGCACCAGTGCCAACTCGGGCTGGTTGGATAGTGCCGAAGGAGTCCCACAATCTGCCATCAAGGACCGGGGCTGGTGACTTTTGTTTCAGAGGGAAAGGCCTGTTGTTTAAATTTGGGGGCCTGTGGCCTGGAGTGGCGGCTGGCTCCTGAAAATCGGTGATTTTCAGGATGCCTCCCAGACCCAAGCTGGCACCCAGTGCCAACTGGGGCTGGTTTGATAGTGCCAAGGGAGTCCTGCAATCTGCCATCAAGGACCGGGGCTGGTGATTTTTTGTTTCAGAGGAAGGGCCGTTAATTTATGTTTGGGTCCTGTGGCCCGAGTGGCCATCTGGCTCCTGAAAATCGGCGATTTTCAGGATGGTTCCCAGACCCAAGCTGGCACCAGTGCCAACTCGGGCTGGTTTGATAGTGCCCGAGGACTCCTGCAATCTGCCATCAAGGACCGGGGCTGGTGACTTTTGTTTCAGAGGAAAAGGGCCTTTGTTTATGTTTGGGGGCCATAGGCGGGCGTGGCGGCTGGCTCCTGAAAATCGGTGATTTTCAGGATGGTTCCCAGACCCAAGCTGGCACCAGTGGCAACTCGGGCTGGTTTGAGAGTGCCAAGGGACTCCCACAATCTGCCATCAAGGACCGGGGCTGGTGAGTTTTCTTTTCAGAGGAAAAGGCCCGTTGTTTATGTTTGGGGCCCTGTGCCGGAGTGGCGGCTGGCTCCTGAAAATGGTGATTTTCAGGATGGTTCCCAGACCCAAGCTGGCACCAGTGAAAAATCAGGCTGGTTTGGTAGTGCCAACGGAGTCCCACAATCTGCCATCAAGGACCGGGGCTGGTGACTTTTGTTTCAGAGGGAATGGCCCGTTGTTTATGTTTGGGGGCCATAGGCCCGGAGTGGCCGCTGGCTCCTGAAAATCGTACACGCGCAGGATGCCTCCCAGACCCAAGCTGGCACCAGTGCCAACTCGGGCTGGTTTGATAGTGCCAACGGAGTCCCACAATCTGCCATCAAGGACCGGGGCTGGTGACTTTTTTTTCAGAGGGAAAGGCCCGTTGTTTATGTTTGGGGGCCATAGGCCGGAGTGGCCGGCTGGCTCCTGAAAATCCGGCGATACGCAGGATGCCTCCCAGACCCAAGCTGGCACCAGTGCCAACTCGGGCTGGTTTGATAGTGCCAACGGAGTCCCACAATCTGCCATCAAGGACCGGGGCTGGTGACTTTTTGTTTCAGAGGAAAGGCCCGTTGTTTATGTTTGGGGGCCATAGGCCCCGGGTGGCCGGGCTGGCTCCTGAAAATGGCGATCGCAGGATGCCTCCCAGACCCAAGCTGGCACCAGTGCCAACTCGGGCTGGTTTGATAGTGCCAACGGAGTCCCACAATCTGCCATCAAGGACCGGGGCTGGTGACTTTTGTTTCAGAAGGAAAGGCCCGTTGTTTATGTTTGGGGGCCATAGGCCCGGAGTGGTCGGCTGGCTCCTGAAAATCGGCGATACGCAGGATGCCTCCCAGACCCAAGCTGGCACCAGTGCCAACTCGGGCTGGTTTGATAGTGCCGATTGGGTCCCACAATCTGCCATCAAGGACCGGGGCTGGTGACTTTTGTTTCAGATGGAAAGGCCCGTTGTTTATGTTTGGGGCCATAGGCCCGGAGTGGCCGGCTGGCTCCTGAAAATCGGCGATACGCAGGATGCCTCCCAGACCCAAGCTGGCACCAGTGCCAACTCGGGCTGGTTTGATAGTGCCAATGGAGTCCCACAATCTGCCATCAAGGACCGGGGCTGGTGAGTTTTGTTTCAGAGGGAAAGGCCCGTTGTTTATGTTTGGGGGCCATAGGCCCGGAGTGGCCTGCTGGCTCCTGAAAATCGGTGATTTTCAGGATGGTTCCCAGACCCAAGCTGGCACCAGTGGCAACTCGGGCTGGTTTGATAGTGCCGAGGACTCCTGCAATCTGCCATAAAGGACCGGGGCTGGTGAGTTTTGTTTCAGAGGAAAAGGGCCTTTGTTTTGTGTTTGGGTCCATAGGCCGGGCGTGGGCGGCTGGCTCCTGAAAATCGGTGATTTTCAGGATGGTTCCCAGACCCAAGCTGGCACCAGTGGCAACTCGGGCTGGTTTGATAGTGCCAACGGACTCCTGCAATCTGCCATCAAGGACCGGGGCTGGTGAGTTTTGTTTGGAGGGGAAAGGCCCGTTGTTTATGTTTGGGGCCCTGTGGCCGGGCGTGGCCGGCTGGCTCCTGAAATTCGGTGATTTTCAGGATGGTTCCCAGACCCAAGCTGGCACCAGTGAAAAATCAGGCTGGTTTGGTAGTGCCAACGGAGTCCCACAATCCGCCATCAAGGACCGGGGCTGGTGACTTTTGTTTCAGTTGGAATGGCCCGTTGTTTATGTTTGGGGCCATAGGCCCGGAGTGGCCGGCTGGCTCCTGAAAATCCGCGATACGCAGGATGCCTCCCAGACCCAAGCTGGCACCAGTGCCAACTCGGGCTGGTTTGATAGTGCCAACGGAGTCCCACAATCTGCCATCAAGGACCGGGGCTGGTGACTTTTGTTTCAGAGGAAAGGCCCGTTGTTTATGTTTTGGGGCCTTAGGCCGGAGTGGCGGCTGGCTCCTGAAAATCGGCGATACGCAGGATGCCTCCCAGACCCAAGCTGGCACCAGTGCCAACTCGGGCTGGTTTGATAGTGCCAACGGAGTCCCACAATCTGCCATCAAGGACCGGGGCTGGTGACTTTTGTTTCAGAGGGAAGGGCCGGTGTTGTTTTTTTGGGGCCATAGGCCCCGAGTGGCCGGCTGGCTCCTGAAAATCCGCGATACGCAGGATGCCTCCCAGACCCAAGCTGGCACCAGTGCCAACTCGGGCTGGTTTGATAGTGCCAACGGAGTCCCACAATCTGCCATCAAGGACCGGGGCTGGTGACTTTTGTTTCAGAGGAAAGGCCCGTTGTTTATGTTTGGGGGCCATAGGCCCGGAGTGGCCGGCTGGCTCCTGAAAATCAGCGATATGCAGGATGCCTCCCAGACCCAAGCTGGCACCAGTGCCAACTCGGGCTGGTTTGATAGTGCCAATGGAGTCCCACAATCTACCATCAAGGACCGGGGCTGGTGACTTTTGTTTTCAGAGGGAAAGGCCCGTTGTTTATGTTTTGGGGCCATAGGCCCGGAGTGGCCATCTGGCTCCTGAAAATAGGCGATACGCAGGATGCCTCCCAGGCCCAAGCTGGCACCAGTGCCAACTCGGGCTGGTTTGATAGTGCCAACGGAGTCCCACAATCTGCCATCAAGGACCGGGGCAGGTGACTTTTTGTTTCAGAGGGAAAGGCCCTTTGTTTATGTTTGGGGCCATAGGCCCGGAGTGGCCGGCTGGCTCCTGAAAATCCGGCGATACGCAGGATGCCTCCCAGACCCAAGCTGGCACCAGTGCCAACTCGGGCTGGTTTGATAGTGCCAACGGAGTCCCACAATCTGCCATCAAGGACCGGGGCTGGTGACTTTTGTTTCAGAAGGAAAGGCCCGTTGTTTATGTTTGGGGACCATAGGCCGGGAGTGGCCGGCTGGCTCCTGAAAATCGGCGATACGCAGGATGCCTCCCAGACCCAAGCTGGCACCAGTGCCAAATCGGGCTGCTTTGATAGTGCCAAAGGAGTCCCACAATCTGCCATCAAGGACCGGGGCTGGTGACTTTTTGTTTCAGAACAAAGGCCGGTGTCTGTGTTTTTGGGGCCATAGGCCCGGAGTGGCAGGCTGGCTCCTGAAAATCGGCGATATGCAGGATGCCTCCCAGACCCAAGCTGGCACCAGTGCCAACTCGGGCTGGTTTGATAGTGCCAACGGAGTCCCACAATCTGCCATCAGGGACCGGGGCTGGTGACTTTTTGTTTCAGGGAAAGGCCCATTGTTTATGTTTGGGGGCCTTAGGCCCGGAGTGGCGGCTGGCTCCTGAAAATCCGGCGCACACGCAGGATGCCTCCCAGACCCAAGCTGGCACCAGTGCCAACTCGGCCTGGTTTGATAGTGCCAACGGATTCCCACAATCTGCCATCAAGGACCAGGTCTGGAGAATTTGGTTTCAGAGGGAAAGGCCCGTTGTTTTATTTTGGGGCCATAGCCCGGAGTGGCCGGCTGGCTCCTGAAAATCAGAGATACTCAGGATGCCTCCCAGACCCAAGCTGGCACCAGTGCCAACTCGGGCTGGTTTGATAGTGCCAACGGAGTCCCACAATCAGCCATCAAGGACCAGGTCTGGTGAATTTTGTTTCAGAGGGAAAGGCCTGTTGATTATGTTTGGGGGCCTTAGGCCCGGAGTGGTCAGGTGGCTCCTGAAAATCGGCGATACGCAGGATGCCTCCCAGACCCAAGCTGGCACCAGTGCCAACTCGGGCTGGTTTGATAGTGCCAACGGAGTCCCACAATCTGCCATCAAGGACCGGGGCTGGTGAGTTTTGTTTCAGAGGGAAAGGCCCGTTGTTTATGTTTGGGGGCCATAGGCCGGAGTGGCGGCTGGCTCCTGAAAATCGCGATCGCAGGATGCCTCCCAGACCCAAGCTGGCACCAGTGCCAACTCGGGCTGGTTGGATAGTGCCAACGGAGTCCCACAATCTGCCAACAAGGACCGGGGCTGGTGACTTTTGTTTCAGAGGGAAAGGCCCGTTGTTTTTGTTTGGGGGCCTTAGGCCTGGAGTGGCCGGCTGGCTCCTGAAAATCGGCGATACGCAGGATGCCTCCCAGACCAAGCTGGCACCAGTGCCAAGTCGGGCTGGTTGGATAGTGCCAACGGAGTCCCACAATCTGCCATCAAGGACTGGGGCTGGTGACTTTTGTTTCAGAGGGAAGGCCCGTTGTTTATGTTTGGGGGCCATAGGCCCGGAGTGGCCGGCTGGCTCCTGAAAATCGGGGATACGCAGGATGCCTCCCAGACCCAAGCTGGCACCAGTGCCAACTCGGGCTGGTTTGATAGTGCCAACGGAGTCCCACAATCTGCCATCAAGGACCGGGGCTGGTGACTTTGGTTTCAGATGGAAAGGCCCGTTGTTTAAATTTGGGGGCCATAGGCCCGGAGTGGCCGGGTGGCTCCTGAAAATCCGCGATACGCAGGATGCCTCCCAGACCCAAGCTGGCACCAGTGCCAACTCGGGCTGGTTTGATAGTGCCAACGGAGTCCCACAATCTGCCATCAAGGACCGGGGCTGGTGAGTTTTGTTTCAGAAGGAAAGGCCCGTTGTTTATGTTTGGGGGCCATAGGCCGCCAGTGGCCGGCTGGCTCCTGAAAATCGGCGATTCGCAGGATGCCTTCCAGACCCAAGATGGCACCAGTGCCAACTCGGGCTTTTTGGATAGTGCCAAGGGAGTCCCACAATCTGCCATCAAGGACCGGGACTGGTGACTTTTGTTTCAGAGGGAAAGGCCCGTTGTTTATATTTGAGGGCCGTAGGCCAGGAGTGTCCGGCTGGCTCCTGAAAATCGGCGATACGCAGGATGCCTCCCAGACCCAAGCTGGCACCAGTGCCAACTCGGGCTGGTTAGATAGTGCCAACGGAGTCCCACAATCTGCCATCAAGGACCGGGGCTGGTGAGTTTTGTTTCAGAGGGAAAGGCCCGTTGTTTATGTTTGGGGGCCATAGGCCCGGAGTGGCCACCTGGCTCCTGAAAATCGGCGATACGCAGGATTCCTCCCAGACCCAAGCTGGCACCAGTGCCAACTCGGGCTGGTTGGATAGTGCCAAGGGAGTCCCACAATCTGCCATCAAGGACCGGGACTGGTGACTTTTGTTTCAGATGGAATGGCCCGTTGTTTATATTTGAGGGCTGTAGGCCAGGAGTGTCCTGCTGGCTCCTGAAATTCGGCGATACGCAGGATGCCTCCCAGACCCAAGCTGGCACCAGTGCCAACTCGGGCTGGTTTGATAGTGCCAACGGAGTCCCACAATCCACCATCAAGGACCGGGGCTGGTGACTTTTGTTTCAGAGGGCACGGCCCTTTGTTTATGTTTGTGGGCCATAGGCCTGGAGTGGCGGATGGCTCCTGAAAATCCGCGATACGCAGGATGCCTCCCAGACCCAAGCTGGCACCAGTGCCAACTCGGGCTGGTTTGATAGTGCCAACGGAGTCCCACAATCTGCCATCAAGGACCGGGACTGGTGACTTTTGTTTCAGAGGGAAAGGCCCGTTGTTTATGTTTGGGGGCCATAGGCCTGGAGTGGCCGGCTCGCTCCTGAAACACTGCGATACGCAGGATGCCTCCCAGACCCAAGCTGGCACCAGTGCCAACTCGGGCTGGTTTGATAGTGCCGATTGGGTCCCAAAATCTGCCATCAAGGACCGGGGCTGGTGACTTTTGTTTCAGAGGGAAAGGCCCGTTGTTTAAATTTGGGGCCATAGGCCGGAGTGGCGGCTGGCTCCTGAAAATCGCGATACGCAGGATGCCTCCCAGACCCAAGCTGGCACCAATGCCAACTCGGGCTGGTTGGATAGTGCCAACGGAGTCCCACAATCTGCCATCAAGGACCGGGGCTGGTGACTTTTGTTTCAGAGGGAAAGGCCCTTTGTTTATGTTTGGGGGCCATAGGCCTGGGTGGCGGCTGGCTCCTGAAAATCCGCGTCGCGGGATGCCTCCCAGACCCAAGCTGGCACCAGTGCCAACTCGGGCTGGTTTGATAGTGCCAACGGAGTCCCACAATCTGCCATCAAGGACCGGGGCTGGTGACTTTTGTTTCAGAGGAAAGGCCCGTTGTTTATGTTTTGGGGGCCATAGGCCTGGAGTGGCGGCTGGCTCCTGAAAATCGGCGATCACGCAGGATGCCTCCCAGACCCAAGCTGGCACCAGTGCCAACTCGGGCTGGTTTGATAGTGCCAATTGGGTCCCAAAATCTGCCATCAAGGACCGGGGCTGGTGACTTTTGTTTCAGAGGAAAGGCCCGTTGTTTATGTTTGGGGCCATAGGCCCGAGTGGGCGGCTGGCTCCTGAAAATCCGCGATTTTCGGGATGCCTCCCAGACCCAAGCTGGCACCAGTGCCAACTCGGGCTGGTTGGATAGTGCCAGCGGAGTCCCACAATCTGCCATCAAGGACCGGGGCTGGTGACTTTTGTTTCAGAGAGGAAAGGCCCGTTGTTTTTGTTTGGGGGCCATAGGCCCGGAGTGGCCAGCTGACTCCTGAAAATCAGCGATACGCAGGATGCCTCCCAGACCAAGCTGGCACCAGTGCCAAGTCGGGCTGGTTGGATAGTGCCAAGGGAGTCCCACAATCTGCCATCAAGGACTGGGGCTGGTGACTTTTGTTTCAGAGGGAAGGCCCGTTTGTTTATGTTTGGGGCCATAGGCCGGGTGGCGGCTGGCTCCTGAAAATCCAGCGATACATGGGATGCCTCCCAGACCCAAGCTGGCACCAGTGCCAACTCGGGCTGGTTGGATAGTGCCGAAGGAGTCCCACAATCTGCCATCAAGGACCGGGGCTGGTGACTTTTGTTTCAGAGGGAAAGGCCTGTTGTTTAAATTTGGGGGCCTGTGGCCTGGAGTGGCCGGCTGGCTCCTGAAATTCGGTGATTTTCAGGATGGTTCCCAGACCCAAGCTGGCACCCATGCCAACTGGGGCTTGTTTGATAGTGCCAAGGGACTCCTGCAATCTGCCATAAGGAACCGGGGCTGGTGAGTTTTGTTTCAGAGAAAGGGCCCTTTGTTTATGTTTGGGGTCCTGTGGCCGGAGTGGCCATCTGGCTCCTGAAAATCGGTGATTTTCAGGATGCCTCCCAGACCCAAGCTGGCACCAGTGCCAACTCGGGCTGGTTTGATAGTGCCAAGGGACTCCCACAATCTGCCATAAGGACCGGGGCTGGTGACTTTTGTTTGGAGAGAAAAGGGCCGTTGTTTTATGTTTGGGGGCCCTGTGGCGGAGGTGGCGGCTGGCTCCTGAAAATGGGGTGATTTTCAGGATGGTTCCCAGACCCAAGCTGGCACCAGTGCCAACTCGGGCTGGTTTGAGAGTGCCAAGGGACTCCTGCAATCTGCCATAAAGGACCAGGGCTGGTGAGTTTTGTTTGGAGGAAAAAGGGCCGTTGTTTGGTTTGGGGTCCTGTGGCCGGGAGTGGCCGGCTGGCTCCTGAAAATTCGGTGATTTTCAGGATGGTTCCCAGACCCAAGCTGGCACCAGTGCCAAAAATCAGGCTGGTTTGATAGTGCCAGCGAGTCCCACAATCTGCCATCAAGGACCGGGGCTGGTGACTTTTGTTTCAGAGGGAATGGTTGTTTTTGAATTTGGGGGTCATAGGCCCGGGTGGCGGCTGGCTCCTGAAAATCGGGCGATCGCAGGATGCCTCCCAGACCCAAGCTGGCACCAGTGCCAACTCGGGCTGGTTTGATAGTGCCAACGGAGTCCCACAATCTGCCATCAAGGACCGGGGCTGGTGACTTTTGTTTCAGAGGGAAAGGCCCGTTGTTTATGTTTGTGGGCCATAGGCCCGCAGTGCCCGGCTGGCTCCTGAAAATCGGCGATACGCTGGATGCCTCCCAGACCCAAGCTGGCACCAGTGCCAACTCGGGCTGGTTTGATAGTGCCAACGAGTCCCACAATCTGCCATCAAGGACCGGGGCTGGTGACTTTTGTTTCAGAGGGAAAGGCCCGTTGTTTATGTTTGGGGGCCATAGGCCCGCGGTGCCGGCTGGCTCCTGAAAATCCAGCGATCGGGGGATGCCTCCCAGACCCAAGCTGGCACCAGTGCCAACTTCGGGCTGGTTTGATAGTGCCAACGGAGTCCCACAATCTGCCATCAGGACCGGGGCTGGTGACTTTTGTTTCAGAAGGAAAGGCCCGTTGTTTATGTTTGGGGGCCATAGGCCGGAGTGGCGGCTGGCTCCTGAAAATGGCGATGCACGCGGGATGCCTCCCAGACCCAAGCTGGCACCAGTGCCAACTCGGGCTGGTTTGATAGTGCCGATTGGGTCCCACAATCTGCCATCAAGGACCGGGGCTGGTGACTTTTGTTTCAGATGGAAAGGCCCGTTGTTTATGTTTGGGGGCCATAGGCCGGAGTGGCCCGGCTGGCTCCTGAAAATCGGCGATCACGCGGGATGCCTCCCAGACCCAAGCTGGCACCAGTGCCAACTCGGGCTGGTTTGATAGTGCCAATGGAGTCCCACAATCTGCCATCAAGGACCCGGGGCTGGTGACTTTTGTTTCAGAGGGAAAGGCCCGTTGTTTATGTTTGGGGGCCATAGGCCCGGGTGCCTGCTGGCTCCTGAAAATCCGGTGATTTTCAGGATGGTTCCCAGACCCAAGCTGGCACCAGTGGCAACTTCGGGCTGGTTTGATAGTGCCGAGGACTCCTGCAATCTGCCATAAAGAACCGGGGCTGGTGAGTTTTCTTTTCAGAGGAAAAGGGCCTTTGTTTATGTTTGGGGCCTAGGCCGGGTGGCGGCTGGCTCCTGAAAATCGGTGATTTTCAGGATGCCTCCCAGACCCAAGCTGGCACCAGTGGCAACTTCGGGCTGGTTTGATAGTGCCAAGGGACTCCTGCAATCTGCCATAAAGGACCGGGGCTGGTGAGTTTTGTTTCAGAGGGAAAAGGGCCTTTGTTTTATGTTTGGGGTCCTGTAGGCGGGAGTGGCGGCTGGCTCCTGAAATTCATTGATTTTCAGGATGGTTCCCAGACCCAAGCTGGCACCAGTGCCAACTCAGGCTGGTTTGATAGTGCCAACGGAGTCCCACAATCTGCCATCAAGGACCGGGGCTGGTGAGTTTTTGTTTTTTGGAATGGCCCGTTATTTATGTTTGGGGGCCATAGGCCCGGAGTGGCGGCTGGCTCCTGAAAATCCGCGATCATGGGATGCCTCCCAGACCCAAGCTGGCACCAGTGCCAACTCGGGCTGGTTTGATAGTGCCAACGGAGTCCCACAATCTGCCATCAAGGACCGGGGCTGGTGACTTTTTGTTTCAGAGGAAAGGCCCGTTGTTTATGTTTTGGGGGCCATAGGCCCGCAGTGCCGGCTGGCTCCTGAAAATGGGCGATCGCTGGATGCCTCCCAGACCCAAGCTGGCACCAGTGCCAACTTCGGGCTGGTTTGATAGTGCCAACGGAGTCCCACAATCTGCCATCAAGGACCGGGGCTGGTGACTTTTGTTTCAGAGGGAAACGCCCGTTGTTTTATGTTTGGGGGCCATAGGCCCGCCAGTGCCGGCTGGCTCCTGAAAATCGGCGATCATGGGATGCCTCCCAGACCCAAGCTGGCACCAGTGCCAACTCGGGCTGGTTTGATAGTGCCAACGGAGTCCCACAATCTGCCATCAAGGACCGGGGCTGGTGACTTTTTGTTTCAGAAGAAAAGGCCTGTTGTTTATGTTTGGGGGCCATAGGCCGGGTGGCGGCTGGCTCCTGAAAATCGGCGATCGCGCAGGATGCCTCCCAGACCCAAGCTGGCACCAGTGCCAACTCGGGCTGGTTTGATAGTGCCGATTGGGTCCCACAATCTGCCATCAAGGACTGGGGCTGGTGACTTTTTGTTTCAGATGGAAAGGCCCGTTGTTTATGTTTGGGGGCCATAGGCCGGAGTGGCGGCTGGCTCCTGAAAATCGGCGATACGCAGGATGCCTCCCAGACCCAAGCTGGCACCAGTGCCAACTCGGGCTGGTTTGATAGTGCCAATGGAGTCCCACAATCTGCCATCAAGGACCGGGGCTGGTGACTTTTTTTTGTTTCAGAGGGAAAGGCCCGTTGTTTATGTTTGGGGCCATAGGCCCGGAGTAACCGGCTGGCTCCTGAAAATGGTGATTTTCAGGATGGTGCCTCCCAGACCCAAGCTGGCACCAGTGGCAACTGGGGCTGATTTGATAGTGCCAAGGGACTCCTGCAATCTGCCAGAAAGAGCCAGGGCTGGTGAGTTTTTTCTTTTCAGAGGAAAGGGGACATAGATTATGTTTGGGGGCCTGTGCGCGAGTGGCCATCTGGCTCCTGAAAATCGGTGATTTTCAGGATGGTTCCCAGACCCAAGCTGGCACCAGTGCCAAATCGGGCGGTTTGGAAGTGCCAACGGAGTCCCACAATCCGCCATCAAGGACCGGGGCTGGTGACTTTTGTTTCAGTTGGAATGGCCCGTTGTTTGAATTTGGGGGCCATAGGCCCGGAGTGGCTGGCTGGCTCCTGAAAATCGGCGATATGCAGGATGCCTCCCAGACCCAAGCTGGCACCAGTGCCCAACTCGGGCTGGTTTGATAGTGCCAGCGGAGTCCCACAATCTGCCATCAAGGACCGGGGCTGGTGACTTTTGTTTCAGAGGAAGCGGCCCGTTGTTTATGTTTGTGGGCCATAGGCCCGGGTGGCCGGCTGGTTCCTGAAAATCCGGCGATCGCGGGATGCCTCCCAGACCCAAGCTGGCACCAGTGCCAACTCGGGCTGGTTTGATTGTGCCAACGGAGTCCCACAATCTGCCATCAAGTACCGGGGCTGGTGAGTTTTTTTGTTTCAGAGGGAAAGGCCCGTTGTTTATGTTTGGGGGCCATAGGCCGGAGTGGCGGCTGGCTCCTGAAAATCGGTGATTTTCGGATGGTTCCCAGACCCAAGCTGGCACCAGTGCCAACTCGGGCTGGTTTGATAGTGCCAAAGGACTCCTGCAATCTGCCATCAAGGACCGGGGCTGGTGAGTTTTGTTTGGGAGAGAAAGGCCCTTTGTTTATGTTTGGGGCCTGTGGCCAGGAGTGGCCATCTGGCTCCTGAAAATCGGTGATTTTCGGGATGGTTCCCAGACCCAAGCTGGCACCAGTGGTAACTCGGGCTGGTTTGATAGTGCCAAGGGACTCCTGCAATCTGCCATCAAGGACCAGGGCTGGTGAGTTTTTGTTGGAGGGAAAAGGGCCTTTGTTTATGTTTGGGTCCTGTGGCCGGAGTGGCTGGCTGGCTCCTGAAAATGGGTGATTTTCAGGATGGTTCCCAGACCCAAGCTGGCACCAGTGACAAATCGGGCTGGTTTGATAGTGCCAAGGGAGTCCCACAATCTGCCATAAAGGACCGGGGCTGGTGAGTTTTTGTTTCAGTTGGAAAGGCCCGTTGTTTATGTTTGGGGGCCATAGGCCGGGTGGCTGGCTGGCTCCTGAAAATCGGCGATAGGCAGGATGCCTCCCAGACCCAAGCTGGCACCAGTGCCAACTTCGGGCTGGTTTTGATAGTGCCAAAGGAGGTCCCACAATCTGCCATCAAGGACCGGGGCTGGTGACTTTTGTTTCAGAGGAAAGGCCCGTTTTTTATGTTTGGGCCATAGGCCCGGAGTGGCCCGGCTGGCTCCTGAAAATCGGCGATCACGCAGGGATGCCTCCCAGACCCAAGCTGGCACCAGTGCCAACTCGGGCTGGTTTGATAGTGCCAGCGGGGTCCCACAATCTGCCATCAAGGACCAGGGGCTGGTGACTTTTGTTTCAGAAGGAAAGGCCAGTTGTTTATGTTTGGGGGCCATAGGCCGGAGTGGCCGGCTGGCTCCTGAAAATCGGCGATTTTCAGGATGCCTCCCAGACCCAAGCTGGCACCAGTGCCAACTCGGGCTGGTTTGATAGTGCCAAGGAGTCCCACAATCTGCCATCAAGGACCGGGGCTGGTGACTTTTTGTTTCAGAGGAAAAGGCCCGTTGTTTATGTTTGGGGGCCATAGGCCGGAGTGGCGGCTGGCTCCTGAAAATGGTGATCACGCAGGATGCCTCCCAGACCCAAGCTGGCACCAGTGCCAACTCGGGCTGGTTTGATAGTGCCAACGGAGTCCCACAATCTGCCATCAAGGACCGGGGCTGGTGACTTTTGTTTCAGAGGAAAGGCCCGTTGTTTATGTTTGGGGGCCATAGGCAGGAGTGTCCGGCTGGCTCCTGAAAATGGCGATCGCGGGATGCCTCCCAGACCCAAGCTGGCACCAGTGCCAACTCGGGCTGGTTTGATAGTGCCAAAGGGGTCCCACAATCTGCCAAGAGGACCGGGGCTGGTGGCTTTTGTTTCAGAGGGAAAGGCCGTTGTTTATGTTTGGGGGCCATAGGCCCGAGTGGCGGCATGGCTCCTGAAAATCCGCGTCGCCAGGATGCCTCCCAGACCCAAGCTGGCACCAGTGCCAACTCGGGCTGGTTTGATAGTGCCAATGGGAGTCCCACAATCTGCCATCAAGGACGGGGCTGGTGACTTTTTGTTTCAGAGGAAAAAGGCCGTTGTTTATGTTTGGGGGCCATAGGCCCGGGTGGCCGGCTGGCTCCTGAAAATCGGCGATCGCGGGATGCCTCCCAGACCCAAGCTGGCACCAGTGCCAACTCGGGCTGGTTTGATAGTGCCAACGGAGTCCCACAATCTGCCATCAAGGACCGGGGCTGGTGACTTTTGTTTCAGAGGAAAGGCCCGTTGTTTATGTTTGGGGGCCATAGGCCTGGAGTGGCGGCTGGCTCCTGAAAATTGGCGATGATTTCAGGATGCCTCCCAGACCCAAGCTGGCACCAGTGCCAACTCAGGCTGGTTTGATAGTGCCAAGGGAGTCCCACAATCTGCCATCAAGGACCAGGGCTGGTGAGTTTTCTTTCAGAGGGAAAGGCCCGTTGTTTATGTTTGGGGTCCTAGGGCGGAGTGGTCCGGCTGGCTCCTGAAATTCGGTGATTTTCAGGATGCCTCCCAGACCCAAGCTGGCACCAGTGCCAACTCGGGCTGGTTTGATAGTGCCGACGGAGTCCCACAATCTGCCATCAGGACCGGGGCTGGTGACTTTTGTTTCAGAGGGAAAGGCCCGTTGTTTATGTTTGGGGGCCATAGGCCCGGGAGTGGCGGCTGGCTCCTGAAAATCGGCGTCGCGGGATGCCTCCCAGACCCAAGCTGGCACCAGTGCCAACTCGGGCTGGTTGGATAATGCCAAGGGAGGCCCACAATCTGCCATCAGGACCGGGGCTGGTGACTTTTTGTTTCAGAGGGAAAGGCCCGTTGTTTATGTTTGGGGGCCATAGGCCCGGAGTGGCTGGATGGCTCCTGAAAATCCGCGATACGCAGGATGCCTCCCAGACCCAAGCTGGCACCAGTGCCAACTCGGGCTGGTTTGATAGTGCCAACGGAGTCCCACAATCTGCCATCAAGGACCGGGGCTGGTGACTTTTTGTTTCAGAGGAAAGGCCCGTTGTTTATGTTTGGGGGCCATAGGCCCGGTGGCGGCTGGCTCCTGAAAATCCGCGATCACGCGGGATGCCTCCCAGACCCAAGCTGGCACCAGTGCCAACTCGGGCTGGTTTGATAGTGCCAACGGAGTCCCACAATCTGCCATCAAGGACCGGGGCTGGTGAGTTTTGTTTCAGAGGAAAGGCCCGTTGTTGTTTTATGTTTGGGGGCCATAGGCCGGGTGGCGGCTGGCTCCTGAAAATCAGCGATACGCAGGAGGATGCCTCCCAGACCCAAGCTGGCACCAGTGCCAACTTCGGGCTGGTTTGATAGTGCCAACAGAGTCCCACAATCTGCCATCAAGGACCGGGGCTGGTGACTTTTGTTTCAGAGGGAAAGGCCCGTTATTTTATGTTTTGGGGGCCATAGGCCGGAGTGGCGGCTGGCTCCTGAAAATCGGCGATCACGCGGGATGCCTCCCAGACCCAAGCTGGCACCAGTGCCAACTCGGGCTGGTTTGATAGTGCCAACAGGTCCCACAATCTGCCATCAAGGACCGGGGCTGGTGACTTTTGTTTCAGTTGAAAAATGGCCCGTTGTTTGAATCTGGGGGCCATAGGCCGGAGTGGCTGGCTGGCTCCTGAAAATCGGGTGTCGCAGGATGCCTCCCAGACCCAAGCTGGCACCAGTGCCAACTTCGGGCTGGTTTGAGAGTGCCAAGGGACTCCTGCAATCTGCCATAAAGAACCAGGGCTGGTGAGTTTTCTTTGCGAGAAAAAGAGGCCTTAGTTTGTGTCTGGGTCCTGAGGCCGAGAGTGGCCATCTGGCTCCTGAAATTCGGTGATTTTCAGGATGCCTCCCAGACCCAAGCTGGCACCAGTGCCAGCTCGGGCTGGTTTGATAGTGCCAACGGAGTCCCACAATCTGCCATCAAGGACCGGGGCTGGTGACTTTTGTTTCAGAGGGAAAGGCCCGTTGTTTATGTTTGGGGGCCATAGGCCGGAGTGGCGGCTGGCTCCTGAAAATGCGGCGACACGCAGGATGCCTCCCAGACCCAAGCTGGCACCAGTGCCAACTCGGGCTGGTTGGATAGTGCCAACGGAGTCCCACAATCTGCCATCAAGGACCAGGGCTGGTGACTTTTGTTTCAGAGGGAAAGGCCCGTTGTTTGTGTTTGGGGGCCATAGGCCCGGGTGGCCGGCTGGCTCCTGAAAATCGGGCGATCACGCAGGATGCCTCCCAGACCCAAGCTGGCACCAGTGCCAACTTCGGGCTGGTTTGATAGTGCCAAGGAGTCCCACAATCTGCCATCAAGGACCGGGGCTGGTGAGTTTTTTTGGAGGGAAAGGCCCGTTGTTTATGTTTTGGGGCCATAGGCCGGAGTGGCCGGGCTGGCTCCTGAAAATCCGGCGATCGCAGGATGCCTCCCAGACCCAAGCTGGCACCAGTGCCAACTCGGGCTGGTTTGATAGTGCCAAGGGTCCCACAATCTGCCATCAAGGACCGGGGCTGGTGAGTTTTGTTTCAGAGGAAAGGCCCGTTGTTTATGTTTGGGGGCCATAGGCCGGAGTGGCCGGCTGGCTTTTGAAAATCAGCGATCACGCAGGATGCCTCCCAGACCCAAGCTGGCACCAGTGCCAACTCGGGCTGGTTTGATAGTGCCAAGGGAGTCCCACAATCCGCCATCAAGGACCGGGGCTGGTGACTTTTGTTTCAGTTGGAATGGCCCGTTATTTGAATCTGGGGCCATAGGCCGGAGTGGCTGGCTGGCTCCTGAAAATCGGGCGATCACGCAGGATGCCTCCCAGACCCAAGCTGGCACCAGTGCCAACTCGGGCTGGTTTGAGAATGCCAAGGGACTCCTGCAATCTGCCATAAAGAACCAGGGCTGGTGAGTTTTTTTTTTCAGAAAAAAGGGCCGATGTTTTTGTGTCTGGGTCCTGAGGCCGAGAGTGGCCATCTGGCTCCTGAAATTGGTGATTTTCAGAATGGATCCCAGACCCAAGCTGGCACCAGTGGCACCTTCGGGCTGGTTTTGATAGTGCCAAGGGACTCCTGCAATCTGCCATAAAGAACCAGGGCTGGTGAGTTTTCTCTGGAGGAAAAGGGCCTTTGTTTTGGTGGGCGTCCTGTGGCCGGAGTGTCCGTCTGGCTCCTGAAAATCGGCGATTTTGGGATGCCTCCCAGACCCAAGCTGGCACCAGTGCCAACTCGGGCTGGTTGGATAGTGCCAACGGAGTCCCACAATCTGCCATCAAGGACCGGGGCTGGTGAGAGGGAAAGGCCCGTTGTTTATGTTTGGGGACCATAGGCAGGGCGTGGCGGCTGGCTCCTGAAAATCGCGATCACGCAGGATGCCTCCCAGACCCAAGCTGGCACCAGTGCCAACTTTCGGGCTGGTTGCATAGTGCCAACGGAGTCCCACAATCTGCCATAAAAAGGACCGGGGCTGGTGACTTTTTGTTTCAGAGGGGAAAGGCCCGTTGTTTATGTTTGGGGCCATAGGCCAGGAGTGGGCGGCTGGCTCCTGAAAAGCGGCGATTTTCGGGATGCCTCCCAGACCCAAGCTGGCACCAGTGCCAACTCGGGCTGGTTGGATAATGCCAAGGAGTCCCACAATCTGCCATCAAGGACCGGGGCTGGTGACTTTTGTTTCTGAGGAAAAGGCCCGTTGTTTATGTTTGGGGGCCATAGGCCGGTGGCCGGCTGGCTCCTGAAAATCGGCGATTTTTGGGATGCCTCCCAGACCCAAGCTGGCACCAGTGCCAACTCGGGCTGGTTTGATACTGCCAACGGAGTCCCACAATCTGCCATCAAGGACCGGGGCTGGTGAGTTTTGTTTCAGAGGGAAAGGCCCTTTGTTTATGTTTGGGGGCCATAGGCCCGGAGTGGCCGGCTGGCTCCTGAAAATCGCGATCAGGAGGCCTCCCAGACCCAAGCTGGCACCAGTGCCAACTCGGGCTGGTTTGATAGAGCCAACGGAGTCCCACAATCCGCCATCAAGGACCGGGGCTGGTGACTTTTGTTTCAGTTGGAATGGCCCGTTATTTGAATCTGGGGGCCTGTGGCCCGGAGTGGCTGGCTGGCTCCTGAAAATCGGCGATTCGCAGGATGCCTCCCAGACCCAAGCTGGCACCAGTGCCAGCTCGGGCTTGTTTGAGAGTGCCAAGGGACTCCTGCAATCTGCCATAAAGAACCAGCGCTGGTGAGTTTTCTTTGCGAGAAAAAGAGGCCTTAGTTTGTGTCTGGGTCCTGAGGCCGAGAGTGGCCATCTGGCTCCTGAAATTCGGTGATTTTCAGAATGGATCCCAGACCCAAGCTGGCACCAGTGGCAACTCGGGCTGGTTTTAGAGTGCCAAGGGACTCCTGCAATCTGCCATAAAGAACCAGCGCTGGTGAGTTTTATCTGGAGGGAAAAGGG
>NW_022148482.1:0-20413 GCF_901933205.1 Camarhynchus parvulus
CTGGCACCAGTGCCAACTCGGGCTGGTTTGATAGTGCCAACGGAGTCCTACAATCTGCCATCAGGAACCAGGGCAGGTGACTTTTGTTTCCAGGGAAAGGGCCGTTGTTTATGTTTGGGGGTCTGTGGCCCGGAGTGGCCGGCTGGCTCCTGAAAATCCGCGATACAGGGAATGCTTCCCAGACCCAAGCTGGCACCAGTGCCAACCGAGGCTGGTTTGATAGTGCCAACGGAGTCCTACAATCTGCCATCAGAAACCGGGGCGGATGACTTTTCCTTCCCAGGTAAAGTGTCGTTGTTTATGTTTGGGGGTCTGTGGCCGGAGTGGCCGGCTGGCTCCTGAAAATCCCGCGATACAGGGAATGCTTCCCAGACCCAAGCTGGCACCAGTGCCAACTCAGGCTGGTTTGATAGTGCCAACGGAGTCCTACAATCTGCCATCAGGACCAGGGGCTGGTGACTTTTTATTTCACAGGGAAAGTGCCGTTGTTTATGTTTTGGGCTCAGTGGACAGGAGTGGCCGGCTGGCTCCTGAAAATCCGCGATACGCAGGATGCCTCCCAGACCCAAGCTGGCACCAGTGCCAACTCGGGCTGCTTTGATAGTGCCAACGGAGTCCTACAATCTGCCATCAGGAACCAGGGCTGGTGACTTTTGTTTCCCAGGGAAAGTGCCGTTGTTTATGTTCGGGGCTCTGTGGCCGGAGTGGCCGGCTGGCTCCTGAAAATCCGCGATACGCAGGATGCTTCCCAGACCCAAGCTGGCACCAGTGCCAACTCGGGCTGCTTTGATAGTGCCAACGGAGTCCTACAATCTGCCATCAGGAACCTGGGCAGTTGACTTTTGTTTCAGAGGGAAAGGTCCGTTGTTTATGTTTGGGGGTCTGTGGACCGGAGTGGCCGGCTGGCTCCTGAAAATCCGCGATACAGGGAATGCTTCCCAGACCCAAGCTGGCACCAGTGCCACCTCAAGCTGGTTTGGTAGTGCCAACGAGGTCCTTCAATCTGCCATCAGGAACCGGGGCGGGTGACTTTTGTTTCCCAGGGAAAGTTCCATTGTTTATGTTTGGGTGCCTGTGGCCCGGAGTGGCCGGCTGGCTCCTGAAAATCCGCGATACAGGGAATGCTTCCCAGACCCAAGCTGGCACCAGTGCCAACTCGGGCTGGTTTGATAGTGCCAATGGAGTCCTACAATCTGCCATCAGGAACCGGGAGTGGTGACTTTTTGTTTCCGAGGGAAAGTGCGCTTGTTTATGTTAGGGGCCTGTGGCCCGCGGTGGCCGGCTGGCTCCTGAAAATCCGCGATACGCAGGATGCCTCCCAGAGCCAAGCTGGCACCAGTGCCAACTCGGGCTGGTTTGATAGTGCCAACGGAGTCCTACAATCTGCCATCAGGAACCGGGGCGGGTGACTTTTGTTTCCCAGGGAAAGGTCCGTTGTTTATGTTTGGGGCTCTGTGGCCCAGAGTGGTCGGCTGGCTCCTGAAAATCCACGATACAGGGAATGCTTCCCAGACCAAAGCTGGCAACAGTACCAACTCGGGCTGCTTTGATGCTGCCAACGGAGTCCTACAATCTGCCATCAGGACCAGGGCCCGGTGAGTTTTTTTCCCATGGAAAGTGCCATTGTTTATGTTTGGGGCTCTGTGGCCCGGAGTGGCCGGCTGGCTCCTGAAAATCCGCGATACGCAGGATGCCTCCCAGACCCAAGCTGGCACCAGCGCCAACTCGGGCTGGTTTGATAGTGCCAACGGAGTCCTACAATCTGCCATCAGGAACCGGGACGGATGACTTTTCCTTCCCAGGTAAAGGGTCGTTGTTTATGTTTGAGGGTCTGTGGCACGGAGTGGCTGGCTGGCTCCTGAAAATCCGCGATACGCAGGATGCCTCCCAGACCCAAGCTGGCACCAGTGCCAACTCGGGCTGCTTTGATAGTGCCAACGGAGTCCTACAATTGAAGGACGATTGAATTACAAGCTGGAAGTGTCCTCTACAATCTGCCATCAGGAACCTGGGCAGTTGACTTTTGTTTCAGAGGGAAAGGTCCGTTGTTTATGTTTTGGGGCCTTTGGACAGGAGTGGCCGGCTGGCTCCTGAAAATCGCGATGGCAGGGAATGCTTCCCAGACCCAAGCTGGCACCAGCGCCAACTCGGGCTGGTTTGATAGTGCCAACGGAGTCCTACAATCTGCCATCAGGGACCGGGGCGGATGACTTTTCCTTCCCAATTAAAGGGTCATTCTTTATGTTTGGGGGTCTGTGCCCCGGAGTGGCCGGCTGGCTCCTGAAAATCCGCGATACAGGGAATGCTTCCCAGAACAAAACTGGCACCAGTGCTAACTCGGGCTGGTTTGATAGTGCCAACGGAGTCCTACAATCTGCCATCAGGAACCGGGGCTGGTGACTTTTCCTTCCCAGGGAAAGGGTCGTTGTTTATGTTTGAGGGTCTGTGGCCCAGAGTGGCCGGCTGGCTCCTGAAAATCCGCGATACAGGGAATGCTTCCCAGACCCAAGCTGGCACCAGTGCCAACTCAGGCTGGTTTGATAGTGCCAACGGAGTCCTACAATCTGCCATCAGGACCAGGGGCTGGTGACTTTTATATCAGAGGGAAACGGCCGTTGTTTATGTTTGGGGCTCAGTGGACAGGAGTGGCTGGCTGGCTCCTGAAAATCTGCGATACGCAGGATGCCTCCCAGACCCAAGCTGGCACCAGTGCCAACTCAGGCTGCTTTGATCGTGCCAACGGAGTCCTACAATCTGCCATCAGGACCAGGGGCTGGTGACTTTTGTTTCCCAGGGAAAGTGCCGTTGTTTATGTTTGGGGCTCTGTGGCCCGGAGTGGCCGGCTGGCTCCTGAAAATCCGCGATACAGGGATGCCTCCCAGACCCAAGCTGGCACCAGTGCCAACTCGGGCTGGTTTGATAGTGCCAACGGAGTCCTACAATCTGCCATCAGGAACCGGGGCAGGTGACTTTTGTTTCAGAGGGAAAGGTCCGTTGTTTATGTTTGGGGGTCTGTGGCCCGGAGTGGCCGGCTGGCTCCTGAAAATCCGCGACACAGGGGATGCCTCCCAGACCCAAGCTGGCACCAGTGCCAACTCGGGCTGGTTTGATAGTGCCAACGGAGTCCTACAATCTGCCATCAGGAACCGGGGCTGGTGACTTTTGTTTCAGAGGGAAAGGCCGTTGTTTTATGTTTGGGGGGGCCTCGTGGCCGGCTGGCTCCTGAAAATCCGCGATACGCGGGATGCCTCCCAGACCCAAGCTGGCACCAGTGCCAGCTCGGGCTGGTTTGATCGTGCCAACGGAGTCCTACAATCTGCCATCAGGAACCGGGGGGTGACTTTTCTTCCGAGGTAAAGGGGGCGTTGTTTATGTTTGGGGTCTGTGGCCCGAGGGCCGGCTGGCTCCTGAAAATCGCATACGCAGGATGCCTCCCAGACCCAAGCTGGCACCAGTGCCAACTCGGGCTGGTTTGATAGTGCCAACGGAGTCCTACAATCTGCCATCAGGAACCGGGGCGGGTGACTTTTTGTTTAAAAGGTAAAGTTTATGTTTTTGGGGGTCTGTGGACAGGAGTGGCCGGCTGGCTCCTGAAAATCCGCGATACAGGGAATGCCTCCCAGACCCAAGCTGGCACCAGTGCCAACTCGGGCTGGTTTGATAGTGCCAACGGAGTCCTACAATCTGCCATCAGGAACCGGGGCAGGTGACTTTTGTTTCCAGGGAAAGGGCCGTTGTTTATGTTTGGGGGCCTGTGGCCCGGAGTGGCCGGCTGGCTCCTGAAAATCCGCGATACGCAGGATGCTTCCCAGACCCAAGCTGGCACCAGTGCCAACTCGGGCTGGTTTGATAGTGCCAACGGAGTCCTACAATCTGCCATCAGGAACCGGGGCCGGTGACTTTTTCTTTCAGGGAAAGGGCCGTTGTTTATGTTTGGGGCCTGTGGCACGGAGTGGCCGGCTGGCTCCTGAAAATCCGCGATACAGGGAATGCTTCCCAGACCCAAGCTGGCACCAGTGCCAACTCAGGCTGGTTTGATAGTGCCAACGGAGTCCTACAATCTGCCATCAGGACCAGGGGCTGGTGACTTTTGTTTCCCAGGGGAAAGTGCCGTTGTTTATGTTTGGGGCTCTGTGGCCCGGAGTGGCCGGCTGGCTCCTGAAAATCCGCGATCGCAGGAATGCCTCCCAGACCCAAGCTGGCACCAGTGCCAACTCGGGCTGGTTTGATAGTGCCAACGGAGTCCTACAATCTGCCATCAGGAACCGGGGCAGGTGACTTTTGTTTCAGAGGGAAAGGTCCGTTGTTTATGTTTGGGGGCCTGTGGCCCGGAGTGGCCGGCTGGCTCCTGAAAATCCGCGATACAGGGAATGCTTCCCAGACCCAAGCTGGCACCAGTGCCAACTCGGGCTGGTTTGATAGTGCCAACGGAGTCCTACAATCTGCCATCAGGACCGGGGCTGGTGACTTTTGTTTCAGAGGAAAGGTCCGTTGTTTATGTTTGGGGCTCTGTGGACCGGAGTGGCGGCTGGCTCCTGAAAATCCGCGATACGCAGGATGCCTCCCAGACCCAAGCTGGCACCAGTGCCAACTCGGGCTGGTTTGATAGTGCCAACGGAGTCCTACAATCTGCCATCAGGAACCGGGGCAGTTGACTTTTGTTTCAGAGGGAAAGGTCCGTTGTTTATGTTTGGGGGTCTGTGGCCCGGAGTGGCCGGCTGGCTCCTGAAAATCCGCGATACAGGGGATGCCTCCCAGACCCAAGCTGGCACCAGTGCCAACTCGGGCTGGTTTGATAGTGCCAACGGAGTCCTACAATCTGCCATCAGGACCAGGGGCTGGTGACTTTTGTTTCAGAGGGAAACGGCCGTTGTTTATGTTTGGGGGTCTTGTGGCCCGGAGTGGCCGGCTGGCTCCTGAAAATCCGCGATACGCAGGATGCCTCCCAGACCCAAGCTGGCACCAGTGCCAACTCAGGCTGGTTTGATAGTGCCAACGGAGTCCTACAATCTGCCATCAGGAACCGGGGCGGGTGACTTTTGTTTCCCAGGGAAAGGGCCGTTGTTTATGTTTGGGGGTCTGTGGCCCGGAGTGGCCGGCTGGCTCCTGAAAATCCGCGATACGCAGGATGCCTCCCAAACCCAAGCTGGCACCAGTGCCAACTCGGGCTGGTTTGATAGTGCCAACGGAGTCCTACAATCTGCCATCAGGAACCTGGGCAGGTGACTTTTGTTTCAGAGGGAAAGGTCCGTTGTTTATGTTTGGGGGCCTGTGGACCGGAGTGGCCGGCTGGCTCCTGAAAATCCGCGATACAGGGAATGCTTCCCAGACCCAAGCTGGCACCAGTGCCAACTCAGGCTGGTTTGATAGTGCCAACGGAGTCCTACAATCTGCCATCAGGGACCGGGGCTGGTGACTTTTCCTTCCCAGGGAAAGGGTCCGTTGTTTATGTTTGTGGGTCTGTGGCCCGGAGTGGCCGGCTGGCTCCTGAAAATCCGCGATACAGGGAATGCTTCCCAGACCCAAGCTGGCACCAGTGCCAACTCGGGCTGGTTTGATAGTGCCAACGGAGTCCTACAATCTGCCATCAGGAACCGGGGCTGGTGAGTTTTCCTTCCCAGGGAAAGGGTCGTTGTTTATGTTTGAGGGTCTGTGGCCCAGAGTGGCCGGCTGGCTCCTGAAAATCCGCGATACGCAGGATGCCTCCCAGACCCAAGCTGGCACCAGTGCCAACTCGGGCTGGTTTGATAGTGCCAACGGAGTCCTACAATCTGCCATCAGGAACCGGGGCAGGTGACTTTTGTATCAGAGGGAAAGGTCCGTTGTTTATGTTCGGGGCTCTGTGGCCCGGAGTGGCCGGCTGGCTCCTGAAAATCCGCGATACGCAGGATGCCTCCCAGACCCAAGCTGGCACCAGTGCCAACTCAGGCTGGTTTGATAGTGCCAACGGAGTCCTACAATCTGCCATCAGGAACCCGGGGCGGGTGACTTTTGTTTCCGAGGGAAAGGCCGTTGTTTATGTTTGGGGCTCTGTGGCCCGGAGTGGCCGGCTGGCTCCTGAAAATCCGCGATACGCAGGATGCCTCCCAGACCCAAGCTGGCACCAGTGCCAACTCGGGCTGGTTTGATAGTGCCAACGGAGTCCTACAATCTGCCATCAGGAACCGGGGCAGGTGACTTTTCTTTCACAGGGAAAGGTCCGTTGTTTATGTTTGGGGGTCTGTGGCCCGGAGTGGCCGGCTGGCTCCTGAAAATCCAGCGATACAGGGAATGCTTCCCAGACCCAAGCTGGCACCAGTGCCAACTCGGGCTGGTTTGATAGTGCCAACGGAGTCCTACAATCTGCCATCAGGAACCGGGGCGGGTGACTTTTGTTTCCGAGGGAAAGGGCCGTTGTTTATGTTTGGGGGTCTGTGGCCCGGGAGTGGCCGGCTGGCTCCTGAAAATCCGCGATACGCAGGGATGCCTCCCAGACCCAAGCTGGCACCAGTGCCAACTCGGGCTGGTTTGATAGTGCCAACGGAGTCCTACAATCTGCCATCAGGAACCGGGGCTGGTGACTTTTTGTTTCAGAGGGAAAGTGCCGTTGTTTATGTTTGGGGCCTGGCGGAGTGGCCGGGCTGGCTCCTGAAAACCGGCGATACCAGGGATGCCTCCCAGACCCAAGCTGGCACCAGTGCCAGCTCGGGCTGGTTTGATAGTGCCAACGGAGTCCTACAATCTGCCATCAGGAACCGGGGCTGGTGACTTTTGCTTCACAGGAAAGGCCGTTGTTTATGTTTGGGGGTCTGTGGCCGGAGTGGCCGGCTGGCTCCTGAAAATCCGCGATACGCAGGGATGCCTCCCAGACCCAAGCTGGCACCAGTGCCAACTCGGGCTGGTTTGATAGTGCCAACGGAGTCCTACAATCTGCCATCAGGAACCGGGGCGGGTGACTTTTGTTTCACAGGGAAAGGGCCGTTGTTTATGTTTGGGGGTTCTGTGGACCGGAGTGGCCGGCTGGCTCCTGAAAATCCGCGATACAGGGAATGCTTCCCAGACCCAAGCTGGCACCAGTGCCAACTCGGCTGGTTTGATAGTGCCAACGGAGTCCTACAATCTGCCATCAGGAACCGGGGCAGGTGACTTTTGTTTCCCAGGGAAAGGTGCCGTTGTTTATGTTTGGGTGCCTGTGGCCCGGAGTGGCCGGCTGGCTCCTGAAAATCCGCGATACAGGGAATGCTTCCCAGACCCAAGCTGGCACCAGTGCCAACTCGGGCTGGTTTGATAGTGCCAACGGAGTCCTACAATCTGCCATCAGGAACCGGGGCGGTGACTTTTGTTTCACAGGGAAAGGTCCGTTGTTTATGTTTGGGGGTCTGTGGCCCGGAGTGGCCGGCTGGCTCCTGAAAATCCGCGATACGCAGGATGCCTCCCAGACCCAAGCTGGCACCAGTGCCAACTCGGGCTGCTTTGATAGTGCCAACGGAGTCCTACAATCTGCCATCAGGAACCAGGGCAGTTGACTTTTGTTTCCAGGGAAAGTGCCGTTGTTTATGTTTGGGGCTCTGTGGCCCGGAGTGGCCGGCTGGCTCCTGAAAATCCGCGATACGCGGATGCTTCCCAGACCCAAGCTGGCACCAGTGCCAACTTCGGGCTGCTTTGATAGTGCCAACGGAGTCCTACAATCTGCCATCAGGAACCAGGGCCGGTGACTTTTGTTTCCCAGGGAAAGGTCCGTTGTTTATGTTTGGGGTCTGTGTCCCGGAGTGGCGGCTGGCTCCTGAAAATCCGCGATCATACGGGGATGCCTCCCAGACCCAAGCTGGCACCAGTGCCAACTCGGGCTGGTTTGATAGTGCCAACGGAGTCCTACAATCTGCCATCAGGAACCGGGGCGGATGACTTTTCCTTCCCAGGTAAAGGGTCGTTGTTTATGTTTGAGGGTCTGTGGCACGGAGTGGCTGGCTGGCTCCTGAAAATCCGCGATACGCAGGATGCCTCCCAAACCCAAGCTGGCACCAGTGCCGACTTGGGCTGGTTTGATAGTGCCAATGGAGTCCTACAATCTGCCATCAGGAACCTGGGCAGTTGACTTTTGTTTCAGAGGGAAAGGTCCGTTGTTTATGTTTGGGGGCCTTTGGACAGGAATGGCCGGCTGGCTCCTGAAAATCCGCGATGCAGGGAATGCTTCCCAGACCCAAGCTGGCACCAGTGCCAACTCAGGCTGGTTTGATAGTGCCAACGGAGTCCTACAATCTGCCATCAGGGACCGGGGCGGATGACTTTTCCTTCCCAGTTAAAGGGTCGTTGTTTATGTTTGGGGGTCTGTGGCCCGGAGTTGCCGGCTGGCTCCTGAAAATCCGCGATACAGGGAATGCTTCCCAGAACTAAACTGGCACCAGTGCTAACTCGGGCTGGTTTGATAGTGCCAACGGAGTCCTACAATCTGCCATCAGGAACCGCGGCTGAAGACTTTTCCTTCCCAGGGAAAGGGTCGATGTTTATGTTTGAGGGTCTGTGGCCCAGAGTGGCCGGCTGGCTCCTGAAAATCCGCGATACGCAGGATGCTTCCCAGACCCAAGCTGGCACCAGTGCCAACTCAGGCTGGTTTGATAGTGCCAACGGAGTCCTACAATCTGCCATCAGGACCAGGGGCTGGTGACTTTTATATCAGAGGGAAACGGCCGTTGTTTATGTTTGGGGCTCAGTGGACAGGAGTGGCTGGCTGGCTCCTGAAAATCTGCGATACGCAGGATGCCTCCCAGACCCAAGCTGGCACCAGTGCCAACTCAGGCTGCTTTGATCGTGCCAACGGAGTCCTACAATCTGCCATCAGGACCAGGGCCTGGTGAGTTTTGCTTCCCAGGGAAAGTGCCGTTGTTTATGTTCGGGGCTCTGTGGCCCGGAGTGGCCGGCTGGCTCCTGAAAATCCGCGATACACGGGATGCCTCCCAGACCCAAGCTGGCACCAGTGCCAACTCGGGCTGGTTTGATAGTGCCAACGGAGTCCTACAATCTGCCATCAGGAACCGGGGCAGGTGACTTTTGTTTCAGAGGGAAAGGTCCGTTGTTTATGTTTGGGGGTCTGTGGCCCGGAGTGGCCGGCTGGCTCCTGAAAATCCGCGATACGCAGGATGCCTCCCAGACCCAAGCTGGCACCAGTGCCAACTCGGGCTGGTTTGATCCTGCCAACGGAGTTCTACAAGCTGCAATCAGGAACCGGGGCTGGCGACTTTTGTTTCAGAGGGAATTGGATGGAGATGTTGTTTGGGGGCCTCTGGCCGGCTGGCTCCTGAAAATCGGCGATACGCAGGATGCCTCCCAGACCCAAGCTGGAACCAGTGCCAGCTCGGGCTGGTTTGATAGTGCCAACAGAGTCCTACAATCTGCCATCAGGAACCGGGGCTGATGACTTTTCCTTCCCAGTTAAAGGGTCGTTCTTTATGTTTGGGGGTCTGTGGCCCGGAGAGGCCGGCTGGCTCCTGAAAATCCGCGATACGCAGGATGCCTCCCAGACCCAAGCTGGAACCAGTGCCAACTCGGGCTGGTTTGATAGTGCCAACGGAGTCCTACAATCTGCCATCAGGAACCGGGGCGGATGACTTTTGTTTAAAAGGGAAAGGGCCGTGGTTTATGTTTGGGGGTCTGTGGACAGGAGTGGCCGGCTGGCTCCTGAAAATCCGCGATACAGGGAATGATTCCCAGACCCAAGCTGGCACCAGTGCCAACTCAGGCTGGTTTAATAGTGCCAACGGAGACCTCCAATCTGCCATCAGGAACCAGGGCAGGTGACTTTTGTTTCCCAGGGAAAGTGCCGTTGTTTATGTTTGGGTGCCTGTGGCCCGGAGTGGCCGGCTGGCTCCTGAAAATCCGCGATACAGGGAATGCTTCCCAGACCCAAGCTGGCACCAGTGCCAACTCGGGCTGGTTTGATAGTGCCAACGGAGTCCTACAATCTGCCATCAGGAACCGGGGCGGATGACTTTTCCTTCCCAGGTAAAGGGTCGTTTATGTTTGAGGGTCTGTGGCACGGAGTGGCCGGCTGGCTCCTGAAAATCCGCGATACAGGGAATGCTTCCCAGACCCAAGCTGGCACCAGTGCCAACTCAGGCTGCTTTGATCCTGCCAACGGAGTCCTACAATCTGCCATCAGGACCAGGGGCTGGTGAGTTTTGTTTCCCAGGGAAAGTGCCGTTGTTTTTGTTCGGGGCTCTGTGGCCCGGAGTGGCCGGCTGGCTCCTGAAAATCCGCGATACGCAGGATGCCTCCCAGACCCAAGCTGGCACCAGTGCCAACTCGGGCTGGTTTGATAGTGCCAACGGAGTCCTACAATCTGCCATCAGGAACCGGGGCAGGTGACTTTTGTTTCAGAGGGAAAGGTCCGTTGTTTATGTTTGGGGGTCTGTGGCCCGGAGTGGCCGGCTGGCTCCTGAAAATCCGCGATACAGGGAATGCTTCCCAGACCCAAGCTGGCACCAGTGCCAACTCAGGCTGGTTTGATAGTGCCAACGGAGTCGTACAATCTGCCATCAGGACCAGGGGCTGGTGACTTTTATATCAGAGGGAAAGGTCCGTTGTTTATGTTTGGGGCTCAGTGGACAGGAGTGGCTGGCTGGCTCCTGAAAATCCGCGATACGCAGGATGCCTCCCAGACCCAAGCTGGCACCAGTGCCAACTCGGGCTGCTTTGATAGTGCCAACGGAGTCCTACAATCTGCCATCAGGAACCGGGGCAGTTGACTTTTTGTTTCCCAGGGAAAGGTCCGTTGTTTATGTTTGGGGCTCTGTGGCCCGGAGTGGCCGGCTGGCTCCTGAAAATCCGCGATACAGGGAATGCTTCCCAGACCCAAGCTGGCACCAGTGCCAACTCAGGCTGGTTTGATAGTGCCAACGGAGTCCTACAATCTGCCATCAGGACCAGGGGCTGGTGACTTTTGTTTCAAAGGGAAACGGCCGTTGTTTATGTTTGGGGTTCTGTGGCCCGGAGTGGCCGGCTGGCTCCTGAAAATCCGCGATACGCAGGATGCCTCCCAGACCAAGCTGGCACCAGTGCCAACTCAGGCTGGTTTGATAGTGCCACCGGAGTCCTACAATCTGCCATCAGGAACCGGGGACGGGTGACTTTTGCTTTCCAGGGAAAGGGTCGGTGTTTATGTTTGGGGGTCTGTGGCACGGGTGGCCGGCTGGCTCCTGAAAATCCGCGTATGCAGGATGCCTCCCAGACCCAAGCTGGCACCAGTGCCAACTTGGGCTGGTTTGATAGTGCCAATGGAGTCCTACAATCTGCCATCAGGAACCTGGGCAGTTGACTTTTGTTTCAGAGGGAAAGGTCCGTTGTTTATGTTTGGGGGCCTGTGGACAGGAGTGGCCGGCTGGCTCCTGAAAATCCGCGATACAGGGAATGCTTCCCAGACCCAAGCTGGCACCAGTGCCAACTCAGGCTGGTTTGATAGTGCCAACGGAGTCCTACAATCTGCCATCAGGGACCGGGGCGGATGACTTTTCCTTCCCAGGTAAAGGGTCATTCTTTATGTTTGGGGGTCTGTGCCCCGGAGATGCCGGCTGGCTCCTGAAAATCCGCGATACAGGGAATGCTTCCCAGAACCAAGCTGGCACCAGTGCCAACTCGGGCTGGTTTGATAGTGCCAACGGAGTCCTACAATCTGCCATCAGGAACCGGGGCGGGTGACTTTTTCCTTCCCAGGGAAAGGGTCGTTGTTTATGTTTGAGGGTCTGTGGCCCAGAGTGGCCGGCTGGCTCCTGAAAATCCGCGATACAGGGATGCCTTCCAGACCCAAGCTGGCACCAGTGCCAACTCAGGCTGGTTTGATAGTGCCAACGGAGTCCTACAATCTGCCATCAGGACCAGGGGCTGGTGACTTTTATATCAGAGGGAAAGGGCCGTTGTTTATGTTTGGGGCTCAGTGGACAGGAGTGGCTGGCTGGCTCCTGAAAATCCGCGATACGCAGGATGCCTCCCAGACCCAAGCTGGCACCAGTGCCAACTCAGGCTGCTTTGATCCTGCCAACGGAGTCCTACAATCTGCCATCAGGACCAGGGCCTGGTGAGTTTTGCTTCCCAGGGAAAGTGCCATTGTTTATGTTCGGGGCTCTGTGGCCCGGAGTGGCCGGCTGGCTCCTGAAAATCCGCGATACGCAGGATGCCTCCCAGACCCGAGCTGGCACCAGTGCCAACTCGGGCTGGTTTGATAGTGCCAACGGAGTCCTACAATCTGCCATCAGGAACCGGGGCAGGTGACTTTTGTTTCAGAGGGAAAGGTCCGTTGTTTATGTTTGGGGGTCTGTGGCCCGGAGTGGCCGGCTGGCTCCTGAAAATCCGCGATACAGGGAATGCTTCCCAGACCCAAGCTGGCACCAGTGCCAACTCAGGCTGGTTTGATAGTGCCAACGGAGTCCTACAATCTGCCATCAGGACCAGGGGCTGATGACTTTTATATCAGAGGGAAACGGCCGTTGTTTATGCTTGGGGTTCTGTGGCCCGGAGTGGCCGGCTGGCTCCTGAAAATCCGCGATACGCAGGATGCCTCCCAGACCCAAGCTGGCACCAGTGCCAACTCGGGCTGGTTTGATCCTGCCAACGGAGTTCTACAAGCTGCAATCAGGAACCGGGGCTGGCGACTTTTGTTTCAGAGGGAATTGGATGGAGATGTTGTTTGGGGGCCTCTGGCCGGCTGGCTCCTGAAAATCGGCGATACGCAGGATGCCTCCCAGACCCAAGCTGGAACCAGTGCCAGGTCGGGCTGGTTTGATAGTGCCAACAGAGTCCTACAATCTGCCATCAGGAACCGGGGCTGGTGACTTTTTCCTTCCCAGGGAAAGGGTCGTTCTTTATGTTTGGGGGTCTGTGGCCCGGAGGCCGGCTGGCTCCTGAAAATCCGCGATACGCAGGATGCCTCCCAGACCCAAGCTGGAACCAGTGCCAACTCGGGCTGGTTTGATAGTGCCAACGGAGTCCTACAATCTGCCATCAGGAACCGGGGCGGATGACTTTTGTTTAAAAGGGAAAGGGCCGTGGTTTATGTTTGGGGGTCTGTGGACAGGAGTGGCCGGCTGGCTCCTGAAAATCCGCGATACAGGGAATGATTCCCAGACCCAAGCTGGCACAAGTGCCAACTCGGGCTGGTTTAATAGTGCCAACGGAGACCTCCAATCTGCCATCAGGAACCAGGGCAGGTGACTTTTGTTTCCCAGGGAAAGTGCCGTTGTTTATGTTTGGGTGCCTGTGGCCAGGAGTGGCCGGCTGGCTCCTGAAAATCCGCGATACAGGGAATGCTTCCCAGACCCAAGCTGGCACCAGTGCCAACTCGGACTGGTTTGATAGTGCCAACGGAGTCCTACAATCTGCCTTCGGGAACCGGGGCGGATGACTTTTGCTTCCCAGGGAAAGGGCCGTTTATGTTTGGGGGTCTGTGGCCGGAGGCGGCGGCTGGCTCCTGAAAATCCGCGATACAGGGAATGCTTCCCAGACCCAAGCTGGCACCAGTGCCAACTCAGGCTGCTTTGATAGTGCCAACGGAGTCCTACAATCTGCCATCAGGAACCGGGGCTGGTGACTTTTGTTTCCCAGGGAAAGTGCCGTTGTTTTTGTTCGGGGCTCTGTGGCCCGGAGTGGCCGGCTGGCTCCTGAAAATCCGCGATACGCAGGATGCCTCCCAGACCCAAGCTGGCACCAGTGCCAACTCGGGCTGGTTTGATAGTGCCAACGGAGTCCTACAATCTGCCATCAGGAACCGGGGCGGATGACTTTTGCTTCCCAGGGAAAGGGTCGTTGTTTATGTTTGGGGGTCTGTGGCCGGAGTGGCCGGCTGGCTCCTGAAAATCCGCGATACAGGGAATGCTTCCCAGACCCAAGCTGGCACCAGTGCCAACTCAGGCTGGTTTGATAGTGCCAACGGAGTCCTACAATCTGCCATCAGGACCCGGGGCAGGTGACTTTTGTTTCCGAGGGAAAGTGCCGTTGTTTATGTTTGGGGCTCTGTGGACCGGAGTGGCCGGCTGGCTCCTGAAAATCCGCGATACGCAGGATGCCTCCCAGACCCAAGCTGGCACCAGTGCCAACTCGGGCTGCTTTGATAGTGCCAACGAGTCCTACAATCTGCCATCAGGAACCGGGGCAGGTGACTTTTGTTTCAGAGGAAAGGGCCGTTGTTTATGTTTGGGGTCTGTGGCCGGAGTGGCCGGCTGGCTCCTGAAAAATCCGCGATACAGGGAATGCTTCCCAGACCCAAGCTGGCACCAGTGCCAACTCGGGCTGGTTTGATAGTGCCAACGGAGTCCTACAATCTGCCATCAGGAACCGGGGCTGGTGACTTTTGTTTCCCAGGAAAGGGCCGTTGTTTATGTTTGGGGGTCTGTGGCCCGGAGTGGCCGGCTGGCTCCTGAAAATCCGCGATACAGGGAATGCTTCCCAGACCCAAGCTGGCACCAGTGCCAACTCGGGCTGGTTTGATAGTGCCAACGGAGTCCTACAATCTGCCATCAGGAACCAGGGCAGTTGACTTTTGTTTCCAGGGAAAGGTGCCGTTGGTTATGTTGGGGGCTCTGTGGCCGGGTGGCCGGCTGGCTCCTGAAAATCCGCGATACAGGGAATGCTTCCCAGACCCAAGCTGGCACCAGTGCCAACTCGGGCTGGTTTGATAGTGCCAACGGAGTCCTACAATCTGCCATCAGGACCAGGGGCTGGTGACTTTTTGTATCAGAGGGAAAGGGCCGTTGTTTATGTTTGGGGCTCTGTGGACAGCCGTGGCGGCTGGCTCCTGAAAATCCGCGATACGCAGGATGCCTTCCCAGACGCAAGCTGGCACAAGTGCCAACTCGGGCTGGTTTGATAGTGCCAACGGAGTCCTACAATCTGCCATCAGGAACAGGGGCTGGTGACTTTTATTTCACAGGGAAAGGCCGTTGTTTATGTTTGGGGGTCTGTGGCCCGGAGTGGCCGGCTGGCTCCTGAAAATCCGCGATACGCAGGATGCCTCCCAGACCAAGCTGGCACCAGTGCCAACTCGGGCTGCTTTGATAGTGCCAACGGAGTCCTACAATCTGCCATCAGGAACCAGGGCAGTTGACTTTTCTTTCCAGGTAAAGTGTCGTTGGTTATGGTCGGGCCTCTGTGGCCCGGAGTGGCCGGCTGGCTCCTGAAAATCGGCGATACAGGGAATGCTTCCCAGACCCAAGCTGGCACCAGTGCCAACTCAGGCCAGTTTAATACTGCCAACGGAGTCCTACAATCTGCCATCAGGACCAGGGGCTGGTGACTTTTTATATCAGAGGAAAGTGCCGTTGTTTATGTTCGGGCTCTGTGGACCGGAGTGGCCGGCTGGCTCCTGAAAATCCGCGATACGCAGGATGCCTCCCAGACCCAAGCTGGCACCAGTGCCAACTCGGGCTGGTTTGATAGTGCCAACGGAGTCCTACAATCTGCCATCAGGAACCAGGGCAGTTGACTTTTTTTTCAGAGGGAAAGGTCCGTTGTTTATGTTTGTCGGTCTGTGGACAGGAGTGGCCGGCTGGCTCCTGAAAATCCGCGATACAGGGAATGCTTCCCAGACCCAAGCTGGCACCAGTGCCAACTCAGGCTGGTTTGATAGTGCCAACGGAGTCCTACAATCTGCCATCAGGAACCGGGGCAGGTGACTTTTGTTTCAGAGGGAAAGGTCCGTTGTTTATGTTTGGGTGCCTGTGGACAGGAGTGGCCGGCTGGCTCCTGAAAATCCGCGATACAGGGAATGCTTCCCAGACCCAAGCTGGCACCAGTGCCACCTCAGGCTGGTTTGATAGTGCCAACGGAGTCCTACAATGTGCCATCAGGAACCGGGCGGGTGACTTTTGTTTCCCAGGGAAAGTGCCGTTGTTTATGTTTGGGTGCCTGTGGCCCGGAGTGGCCGGCTGGCTCCTGAAAATCCGCGATACAGGGAATGCTTCCCAGACCCAAGCTGGCACCAGTGCCAACTCGGGCTGGTTTGATAGTGCCAACGGGTCCCTACAATCGCCATCAGGGACCGGGGCTGGAGACTTTTCCTTCCCAGATTAAGTGGTCGGGGTTTACGTTTGTGGGTCTGCGGCCCAGAGTGGCCGGATGGCTCCTGAAAATCCGCGATACGCAGGATGCCTCCCAGACCCAAGCTGGCACCAGTGCCAACTCAGGCTGGTTTGATAGTGCCAACGGAGTCCTACAATCTGCCATCAGGAACCGGGGCGGATGACTTTTGTTTCAGAGGGAAGCGGCCGTTGTTTATGTTTGGGGGTCTGTGGCCCGGAGGCGCGGCTGGCTCCTGAAAATCCGCGTACGCAGGATGCCTCCCAGACCCAAGCTGGCACCAGTGCCAACTCCGGCTGGTTTGATCCTGCCAGCAGTCCTACAATCTGCAATCAGGAACCGGGGCTGGCGACTTTTTGTTTCAGAGGGAATTGGATGGAGATGTTGTTTGGGGGCCTCTGGCCGGCTGGCTCCTGAAAATCGGCGATACGCAGGATGCCTCCCAGACCCAAGCTGGAACCAGTGCCAACTCGGGCTGGTTTGATAGTGCCAACGGAGTCCTACATTCTGCCATTAGGAACCGGGGCGGATGACTTTTGTTTAAAAAGGAAAGGGCCGTTGTTTATGTTTGGGTGTCTGTGGCCGGAGTGGCCGGCTGGCTCCTGAAAATCCGCGATACAGGGAATGCTTCCCAGATCCCAAGCTGGCACCAGTGCCAACTCAGGCTGGTTTAATAGTGCCAACGGAGTCCTACAATCTGCCATCAGGACCCGGGGCAGGTGACTTTTTATTTCACAGGAAAGTGCCGTTGTTTATGTTTGGGGCTCAGTGGCCCGGAGTGGCCGGCTGGCTCCTGAAAATCCGCGATACGCAGGATGCCTCCCAGACCCAAGCTGGCACCAGTGCCAACTCAGGCTGCTTTGATCGTGCCAACGGAGTCCTACAATCTGCCATCAGGACCAGGGGCTGGTGATTTTGTTTCCCAGGGGAAAGTGCCGTTGTTTATGTTTGCGGCGTCGTGGCCCGGGGTGGCCGGCTGGCTCCTGAAAATCCAGCGATACGCAGGATGCCTCCCCAGACGCAAGCTGGCACCAGTGCCAACCCAGGATGGTTTGATAGTGCCAACGGAGTCCTACAATCTGCCATCAGGAACCAGGGCGGATGACTTTTCCTTCTCAGGGAAAGGGTCGTTGTTTTTGTTTTTGGGTCTGTGGCCCAGAGTGGTCGGCTGGCTCCTGAAAATCCACGATACAGGGAATGCTTCCCAGACCCAAGCTGGCACCAGTGCCAACTCAGGCTGGTTTGATACTGCCAACGGAGTCCTACAATCTGCCATCAGGACCAGGGGCAGGTGACTTTTGTTTCCCAGGAAAGGGCCGTTGTTTTATGTTTGGGGTCTGTGGCCCGGAGTGGCGGCTGGCTCCTGAAAATCCGCGCGACACGGAGGATGCCTCCCAGACCCAAGCTGGCACCAGTGCCAACTCGGGCTGCGTTTGATAGTGCCAACGAGTCCTACAATCTGCCATCAGGAACCGGGGCAGGTGACTTTTGTTTCAGAAGGAAAGATCCGTTGTTTATGTTTGGGGTCTGTGGCCCGGAGTGGCCGGCTGGCTCCTGAAAATCCGCGATACAGGGAATGCTTCCCCAGACCCAAGCTGGCACCAGTGCCAACTCAGGCTGGTTTGATAGTGCCAACGAGTCCTACAATCTGCCATCAGGACCAGGGGCGGATGACTTTTTTTTATCCCAGGGAAAGGGCCGTTGTTTATGTTTGGGGTCTGTGGCCGGAGTGGCCGGCTGGCTCCTGAAAATCCGCGATACGCAGGATGCCTCCCAGACCCAAGCTGGCACCAGTGCCAACTCAGGCTGGTTTGATACTGCCAACGAGTCCTACAATCTGCACTCAGGAACCGGGGCTGGCGACTTTTGTTTCAGAGGAAGTGCGATGGCGATGTTGTTTGGGGGCCACTGGCCGGCTGGCTCCTGAAAATCCGCGATACGCGGGATGCCTCCCCAGACCCAAGCTGGCACCAGTGCCAACTTCGGGCTGGTTTGATAGTGCCAACGGAGTCCTACATTCTGCCATCAGGAACCGGGGAAGGTGACCTTTGTTTCCCAGGGAAAGTGCCGTTGTTTATGTTCGGGGCTCTGTGGCACGGAGTGGCCGGCTGGCTCCTGAAAATCCGCGATACGCAGGATGCCTCCCAGACCCAAGCTGGCACCAGTGCCAACTCAGGCTGGTTTGATAGTGCCAACGGAGTCCTACAATCTGCCATCAGGAACCAGGGCAGTTGACTTTTTGTTTCAGAGGGAAAGGTCCGTTGTTTATGTTTGTGGGTCTGTGGCCCGGAGTGGCCGGCTGGCTCCTGAAAATCCGCGATACAGGGAATGCTTCCCAGACCCAAGCTGGCACCAGTGCCAACTCGGGCTGGTTTGATAGTGCCAACGGAGTCCTACAATCTGCCATCAGGAACCGGGACGGATGACTTTTCCTTCCCAGGTAAAGGGTCGTTGTTTATGTTTGAGGGTCTGTGGCACGGAGTGGCTGGCTGGTCCTGAAAATCCGCGATACGCAGGATGCCTCCCAAACCCAAGCTGGCACCAGTGCCGACTTGGGCTGGTTTGATAGTGCCAATGGAGTCCTACAATCTGCACTCAGGAACCAGGGCTGGAAACTTTTCCTTCCCAGGGAAAGGGTCCATGTATATGTTTGTGGGTCTATGGCCCAGAGTGGCCGGCTGGCTCCTGAAAATCCGTGATACCCCGGATGCCTCCCAGACGCAAGCTGGCACCAGTGCCAACTCCGGCTGGTTTGATAGTGCCAACGGAGTCCTACAATCTGCCATCAGGAACCAGGGCAGTTGACTTTTGTTTCCAGGGAAAGTGCCGTTGGTTATGTTTGGGCCTCTGTGGACCGGAGTGGCCGGCAGGCTCCTGAAAATCCGCGATACAGGGAATGCTTCCCAGACCCAAGCTGGCACCAGTGCCAACTCGGGCTGGTTTCATAATGCCAATGGAGTCCTACAATCTGCCATCAGGAACCGGGAGTCGTGACTTTTGTGTCAGAGGGAAAGTGCACTTGTTTATGTTCGGGGCTCTCTGGCCCGGAGTGGCCGGCTGGCTCCTGAAAATCCGCGATACGCAGGATGCCTCCCGGACCCAAGCTGGCACCAGTGCCAACCCAGGCTGCTTTGATCCTACCAACGGAGTCCTACAATCTGCCATCAGGACCAGGGGCTGGTGAGTTTTGTTTCTAAGGGAAAGTGCCATTGTTTATGTTCGGGGCTCTGTGGCCCGGAGTGGCCGGCTGGCTCCTGAAAATCCGCGATACGCAGGATGCCTCCCAGACCCAAGCTGGCACCAGTGCCAACTCGGGCTGCTTTGATAGTGCCAACGGAGTCCTACAATCTGCCATCAGGAACCTGGGCTGTTGACTTTTGTTTCAGAGGGAAAGGTCCGTTGTTTATGTTTGGGGGTCTGTGGCCCGGAGTGGCCGGCTGGCTCCTGAAAATCCGCGATACGCAGGATGCTTCCCAGACCCAAGCTGGCACCAGTGCCAACTCGGGCTGGTTTCATAGTGCCAACGGAAACCTCCAATCTGCCATCAGGAACCAGGGCAGGTGACTTTTGTCTCCCAGGCAAAGTGCCATTGTTTATGTTCGGGGCTCTGTGGCCCGGAGTGGCCGGCTGGCTCCTGAAAATCCGCGATACGCAGGATGCCTCCCAAACCCAAGCTGGCAGCAGTGCCGACTCGGGTTGCTTTGATAGTGCCAACGGAGTCCTACAATCTGCCATCAGGAACCTGGGCAGTTGACTTTTGTTTCAGAGGGAAAGGTCCGTTGTTTATGTTTGGGGGCCTGTGGCCCGGAGTGGCCGGCTGGCTCCTGAAAATCCGCGATACAGGGAATGCTTCCCAGACCCAAGCTGGCACCAGTGCCAACTTCGGGCTGGTTTGATAGTGCCAACGGAGTCCTACAATCTGCCATCAGGACCCGGGGCTGGTGACTTTGTTTCCCAGGAAAGTGCCATTGTTTATGTTTGGGGCTCTGTGGCCGGAGTGGCCGGCTGGCTCCTGAAAATCCCCGATACGCAGGATGCCTCCCAGACCCAAGCTGGCACCAGTGCCAACTTCGGGCTGCTTTGATAGTGCCAACCGAGTCCTACAATCTGCCATCAGGAACCTGGGCTGTTGACTTTTGTTTCAGAGGGAAAGGTCCGTTGTTTATATTTGGGGTCTGTGGCCAGGTAGGGCCCGGCTGGCTCCTGAAAATCCGCGATACAGGAATGTTTCCCAGACCCAAGCTGGCACCAGTGCCAACTCAGGCTGGTTTCATAGTGCCAACGGAGACCTCAATCTGCCATCAGGAACCAGGGCAGGTGACTTTTTGTCTCCCCAGGCAAAGTGCCATTTGTTTGTGTTGGGCTCTGTGGCCCG
>NW_022148483.1:0-20389 GCF_901933205.1 Camarhynchus parvulus
TTTATTTTTTTTTATTTTATTTTTTATTTTCATTTTATATTATTTTATTTTACTTTTATTTTCTTTTATTTTTATTTTCTTTTATTTTTCTTATTTTATTTTTATTCTTTTCATTTTATTTTATTTTTATTTTTATTTTTATTTTCATTATTTTCATTTTATTTTTATCTTATCTTTTATTTTCATTTTCATTTTATTATTTTCATTGTATTTATATTTACTTTTTTCTTCTTTTCTTTTCTTTTGTCTTTTTCTTTTCTTTTGTATTTTTATTTTTATTATTTTCATTTTATTTATATTTTCATTTTATTTTTTATTTTTTATTTTATTTTTCTTTTGTATTTTTCTTTTGTTTTTATTTTCTTTTTATTTTTTATTTTTATTTTTATTTTTATTTTTTATTTTTATTTTTTTTATTTTATATTTTATTTTTATTTTATTTCATTTTCCGGGGCTTTCCTCCCTCCCCCCCGGCTCCCGCCCGCGCGCGCGGTGTCCCCGATGACGTCACGTCTCGTTTCCATGGCAACCCCCCACCGCGGATGGGGAGGGGGCGGGGTGACCCTTGAGAGGTCCCTTTGAACTCGCCGCTCATTTGCATCTCATTTGCATCGCGGCGTCCTTTTCCCGCGCTTCCTCCAGCGATGCCCCGGCGGCGAAATGTTTTAATTTTTAATTTTTAATTTTTATTTTTTATTTATTATTAATTTTACTAATTTTTTTGGGGAGGCGATTTCGGAAACTCACAAACGCTCTCGTAAAAGTCCGGGTGGGTTTTTATTAATTTTTTAATTGAGGGGGAGGGCGCGCGGGATGACGTCACACTCCTCCCTCCCCCACCGAACCGAGAGGGGGGAAATTTCCAGAATAAAACCCAAAACCCCGAAAAATCCCCAAAAAAATCAAAACCCGAACCCCTTCCCCACCCCAAATCAAAACGACACCGTTAATTAGAATAATTAATTAATTACGCAACGCCTTCTCCCCGCCCCCCTGCGGCCCCCTCCTTTTCTCAGCCTCCTCATCCCAGCCCCCCCCCGCGCCTGTTCGGGGAGGGCGGGGCCTCGGGGGTGGGGGGCGGGCAGAGGAGGTGGGAGGGGCTTCACGCCCCACCCCTTCCGGGAAGGCACAGTGCAATTTGGGGGAGGGGCTTCAAATCCGATGGGGGCGGGGCTAACTCCAAATTGGGGAGGGGGCTTTCTGGTAGGTGGCCCTCCCTCCTCCTGCCAGCGCACGGGCACACAAGGCGGGGAGGGGCTAAAAGGGGGTGGGGCTGAAGATGAGGGGCGGGGCTTGAGATGGTGGTGGGGAGGGGCTACTGTAGTCATTCTCCCCATCCGCGGAGGGGGCGGGGGTGGGGAGGGGCTGGGGGTTTTGGGTGTGGCTGCGGGGGGGGAGCTGCCTGCCCTGCCCCCCGGCCCCTGCCCCCCCGCGCGGTGCAGCGCCTGGATGCGGCGGCACTGGGGTAATACGCGCACGTGCGCGCAAGGGGCGGGGCCGCTGAGACTTCGCCCCGGCCCTGCCTTCTCCGCCGGCGCTCCCCCCCGCCCAGCCCCGAGTAGAGCTTCCCTGTTGCTGAAGCGCACCGCGCAGCGCGGGGCGGGGCGGGGCGGGCCGCCCCCCCGCCCTGGTGGGGGTGGTGGGCGTGGTGCGGGGGAGGGGTGCCGCCGAATTTGGGGGTGGGGGGGCGGCGGCGGCGCGCGGGGGGCGGCGGCTGCAGGAGACGGCGCGGCGGGAGCTCGCGCAGCATCTCGAGCACAGCGAGATCTGCGTGAATCGGGGAAATTTGGGGCGGTTTGGGCGGTTTGGGGAAATTGGCGGCTTTGGGGGTTCGGTGTTGTAAAGGGACCCCCGTCCCCCCAGCTGTCCTCGAGTGGGTGCGAGGAGGAGGCCCCCAATTCCTCCCAAATTCCCCCCATTCCCCCGAATTTCCCCACCAAACCCCCAAATCTCACCCCAATTGCCCCCCGAATCCTGTGTGCTCTCTCCCCCAAAATTTCCCCCAAATCCTCACCACAAATTTTCCTCACCCCCCCAAATCCCCCCCCAGGACCCCAAACCTCTGCCCCCAAAATTCCCACCAAATTTGCCCAAATTTTCCCCGAATTGCCCCCAAACTCCCCCCCAAGACCCCCAATTCCCCCAAATTTCCCCCCAATTCCCCCAAATTTCCCCAAATTCCCCTAAATTCTCCCTCCAAGACCCCAAATCTTGTCCCCAAATTCCCCCAAATTTGCCCAAATTCCGAATTCCCCCCAATTTTCCCCACCCCTAAGACCCCAATTAAATTCCCCAAATTTCCCCCAAATTCCCCTGAATTTCCCCCAATTTTCCCCAAATTCCCAAGACCCCAAATTCCCCCAAATTCCCCCAAATTCTCCCCCAAGACCCCAAATTCCTGTCCCCAAATTTGTCTCCAAATTCCAAATTTCCCCCAAACTCCCCTTAAAATCCCCAAATTCCTTCAAATTTCCCCCAAATTCTCCCAAATTTCCCCTAAATTCCCCAAATTCCCGGCTCCTCCCCGCCCACGGTGCGCCCCTCCCCCGCCCCCTCCCCCGCCCCTCCCCCACCCCGGTCTCGGCCGAGCAAGGCTGACCACATCTAACTCCATGATGGCCACCAGGATGGCTAATGACCAGGCCGCACACCAGCACCACCACGAAGATGCCGCCAATGTTCTCCATGCCCAGCCCTGCCGGGCCGCTACGTCAACGAACGCAACGCAACAGAGCAACCCAACCCAACGCCAACTCAACCCAACTCAACTCAAACTGGTCAACTGAACACAACTCAAACTGGTCAACCCAACCCAACACAACTCAACCCAACGCAACCAACTCAACTCAACCAACCTAACAAAATCCAATTCAGTTTGGTCAACCTAACCCAACGCAACCCAACTCAATCCCAACTCAACTCAAACTGGACAACTCAAACCCAACACAACACAACACAACCCAACTCAACAACTCAACTCAACTCAACTCAACTCAACCCAAACTGGTCAACCCAACACAACTCAAATTGTCAACCCAACCCAACACACACAACTCAACAGAATTAACTCAATCCCAACACAAATCCCAATCCAACTCACCTGCCTCTAACACAACCCAATACAACCCAACCCAACTGTTCAAGTTCATCTCCAATCTTAACATCAACATCTCAACTGGAACTCTGTTCCTATCTCCAACCTTACCCCAATTGAGTCAACATTAAACCCAACTCAAACCCAATACTAGTTTATTAATCATTCTAATGACCCCTAACTTCAACCCAACTAAATCTGAATACACTTAACTCCATCAACACAACCCCACTCAACACAACATTGAAGCTAGCCCAACCTAACTTCAAATCTGGTCAATCTCTACCAACTTTTCCAACCACTAGTTTAACCTTCCCAAGAACCCAACCCGCCCACCCGAGGCCACCCCACCTTTTGGCCTTGGGTCCTCCTCCTTGGGGCAGTGCCCCCCTTCCCACCATTCCTTTGAGGATCTCCAGCCGGTTCTCCTGCAGCTGCGGATGGCCAACGGATTCATCGGAACGGGCACCCGAGAAACGCGCTGGTCCCCCTTTCCGGTGGGGGGATTTTAAAACCCTTTACCCGCCCCCTTCGTACCAGCCACCCGGGCGAGTCTCCAGGCCCCCAACGCCAGGTTGCAGTTGTGGCCTGGTCTGCCTGGTGGACCCCCAGGAAGGCGATTTTGATTAACGCCCACCCTCCTCCTGCTCGACCAAGACCTGGGCGCTTGGAGGAAGTTCCACACCGCTGGAGGTCTGGTAGCGAGTTCCCTGGGGCGGCCGGGGAAGACGGGTTTGGGGGGGGGCGGGCGGGGCGGGGGTGGGGTGGGGTGGGTTTGGTTGGTGGGTTGGGTTTATTGGGTTGCTGGTTGGGCTGGGGTTTTTGGGTTTGGCGGGGGTTTGGGTTTATTGGGTGGGTTGGGTGGGCTGGGTGGGCCCATTGGGTGGGGTTGGGGTGGGTTGGGCTGATTGGGGGGTTGGGCTGGGTTTGGGTTGGGCTCTATTGGGGCTGGGTGGGCTGGGCTGGGCTGGGCTGGGGGGGTTGCTGTGGGTTGGTTGGGGGTTTGTTGGGAAGGTTGGGTTGCTGGTTGCCATTTGGGGGTTGGGTTGGGTTGGGGTTTTTGGGTTGTGGTTGGGTTGGGGCTGGGTTGGGGGTTGGCTTTTGGGGTTTGGCTGGGTTGGGTTGCGGGTTTATTGGGGTTTGGGTTGGGGTTTGGCTGGGTTGGGTTGGGCTGGAGTTGGGCCACTTGCTGGGTTGATTGGATGAGTTGGATTGGGGGGGCCTGGCCCCGGGCTGGGTTGGGCTGGGTTTGTTGGATTGGCTTGGCTTGGTTTGATTGATTGGTTGGGGTTGGTTGGATTGATTGGCTGCTGATTGATTGGCTCAATTGATTGATTGATTGGACCAACTGGATTGGAGTGGTTGGGTTGATTGGTTGGTTGACCGTTACATTGATTGATTGCTTGATTGGGTTGATTGACTGGATCAATTGGGCTGATTGATTGGATCAATTGGGCTGATTGATTGGATCAACTGTTGATTGATTGGATCAATTGGGCTGATTGGCTCAATTGTTGATTGATTGGCTCAATTGGGTTGATTGATTGGGTCAATTGGGCTGATTGATTGACCACCTGGGTTGAGTGGTTGGGTTGATTGCCGGTGACCGGTTACATTGATTGATTGTTGACTGGGTTGATTGATTGGCTCAATTGTTGATTGATCGATCAATCAGGTTGATCGACGCTAACGCACGGACGGGCGGGCGGGCGGGGCGGATCGCCGCCCGCCGGGCGCTGACCTGGAAGAAGGCCGCGGTGGAGCCGGGCGCGGGATGGTGCCGACTCGATGTTGGTCTGGTCGGCGAGGTCGCCGGGCCGCCTAATCGGCACCTCCACATGCGCTGCACGGTCAGGAACGCCAGGTTGGCCGCAGTACGAGATGATGATGAGGGTGAAGGTCTACCCGCGGGGCCAAAATCACCACGAATTAAGTAGAAATTACCCCCAAAAATCCCTAAAATCGCCACGAATTGCAATAGAAATTCACCCTAAGTAAAACTCAAAAATCGCTACGAATTGTGCAGAAATTACCCCAAAAATCCTAAAAATCACCACCGAATCTGTACAGAAATTACCCCAAATTCCCCCAAAATCACCCACCCACCACAAATTGCAGAATCACCCCAAAAAATCCCTAAAAAATCACCACAGGATTAAGTGCAGAAATTACTCCCAAAAAATCCCCAAAATCGCTACAAATTGTACAGAAATCATCCCAAAATTCCCCCAAAAAGCCACAAATTGCACAGAAATTATCTCAAAAAAATCACTAAAATCGCCACAAATTGCGAGAAATTACCCCAAAATTCCCCCAAAAAATCAAATTACTCTAATTGTAGAAATTACCCCAAAAATCCCTAAAAAATTGCGCAGAAATTACCCCAAAAATCCCAAAAATCACCACGAATTGCGCAGAAATTACCCCCAAAAAACTCAAAAATCACCTTCAATGACTATAGAAATTACCCCCAAAATCCCTAAAAAATCGCCAAATTGCACAGAAATTACCCCAAATTCCCCCTAAAAATCAACACCCAATTCACTGCCAAATGAGAAATCACCCCAAAAATCCCTAAAAATCGCCACAAATTGTACAGAAATTACCCTGTACCCCCAAAATCACCCAAAATCCCCTCAGTAAAATCACCACAAATTGCACAGAAATTACCCAGAAAAATCCCCAAAACACCAAAATTTCCCCAAAATCATAATGAACAGCCAGAAATCACCCCCAAAACATCCCTAAAAATCGCCACAACTTATGAGAAATCAGCCCAAAAACAAAACCAATACCCCAAAATCACCATGAATTGTACAGAAATGACCCCAAAAAATCCCTAAAAATCGCCACAAATTGGAGAAATCACCCCAAAAATCCCTAAAAATCGCCATAAATTGTAACAGAAAATCCCCCCAAAAAATCACCAAGATTGCAAAGAAATCACACCAAAAACCCCAAAAACGCCCAAACCCCATCCCAAACCCCTCCCAAACCTCCATACACACCCCATATAGTCACCAAAACCCCCAAAATCACCCCCAAAATCGCCCCTAAATCACCCCAAATCGCCCCAAAATCACCTCAAACCTCCCAAAATCCCCCCAAATCTCCCTGATGCCCCCCAAATCCCCTAGACCTCCCCATAACATCCATATACCCCAGGGAACCCCTCCCCAATATCCCTCAAACCCCCCAAAATTGCCCCCAAACCCTAAATCGCCCCAAAACGCCCCCCAAAATTGCCCAAACCTAAAATTCCCCTTAAAACCCCCTGCAAAACCCCTCAAACCCTTCCCAGACCCCTCCCCAAACCTCCATAAACACCCATAAATTGCCCCAAAGCCCCAAATCGCCCCAAATCACCCGACCCCAACCTTCCCAAAATTCGCCCCCCTTTAAAATTTCCCCAAACCTTTCCAAAACCCCCAATTCCCAAACCCCATCCCAAACCCTCCCAAACCTCCACGAACCCCCAAAACACGACATACCCTCTCAAATCGCCCCAAAATTCCCCAAATTGCCCGAAATCGCCTCGGAACGCCTTAATCGGGTTTGCGACCAGACTCCTGACGCAGCGCCGCGGGAGCCCTCGGCGCCCCTGCTGCAGGAATCCCCCACCGGAACCAGAGGTTTGCCCAGCGCGGTAATTGGGTTCTGCAACCAGCCCCGGCCCGCTCAGGCACGGGTGCGGGTTGTACCACTCGGACGGGCTCAGCCTGCGGGGGCCGGGAAAAGGTGGGGGACCCCCTCTGGCGGGGGGAACCCCAGGATGGGGGGCCAATCAAAATTTGGGGTCGCCTTTGAACCCATCTGGGACCATCCCTTTCCCAACCCTAAACCCCGTCCTAACCCCAAAAACCCCCTTGTCCCAACCCAAAAATTTAAAAATCCTGGGACCAATTCCTTAAATTAATCTTGGGACCACCCCAAACCGGGTTGGGTTGTAACCACGCCGACAGGCTCAGCCGTGGGGGCAAAAAAGGTAACCCCTTCAAGGGGTGGGGAACCCCGAGAGGGGGGGGTCACCCCAATTAATTTGGGATTTCCCCACTAATTTTGGGGTCGCCTTTTGAAGATCTAAACCATCCCAAATTAACTGGGAACCTTAAAAATAATCTGTGACCACCCTAAATTAATTTGGGACCACCCCAAAATAATCTGGGACCACCCCAAATTAATCTAGCACAACCCCAAATTAATTTGGGAACACCTGAACCCATCTGGGACCACCCCAAACCCATCTGGGACCACTTTGGAACCAATCTGGGACCACCCAAATTAAGGGAACACACCAAAATAATCAGGAACCACCCGAAATTAATTTGGGAACACCTGAACCTCATCTGGGACCACCCCAAAATAATCTTGAGACAACCCCAAATTAATTTAAACACCTGCCCATTTGGGACCACCCAAAATAATCTGGACCAACCCAAATTAATTTGGGAGCCATTCTGAACCCATCCAAACCACCCGAAATTAATTTAAACACCCCCAAACTCCATCTGGGGACCACCCCCAATAAATCCTTACCCCCACCATCCAGACAACCCCAAATTAATTTAAACACCTGAACCCGTCTGGGATCACCTTGAGCCAGCTTTAGGGAACACCTGAACCTTCTTTGGGACCACCCCAAAATAATCTGGGACCACCCCCTTAATTTGGGACCACCCTCCAAATTTTGGGACCACCCCAAACCGGGTTGTACCACTTGATTGTCTCCCCAATTTTGGGGCCCATTTTTGGGGTTTCCCCCAATTTGGGTTTTTTGGGTTCCTCCATTTCAGGGCCCATTTTGGGATGTTCCCCCAATTTTTGGGGGTTTTTCCCCGTTTCGGACCATTTTTGGGTTTCCCCAATTTTGGGGTAATTTTGGCGGTTCCCCTAGTTTTGGGCCCATTTTTGGGTTTCCCCAATTTCGATCATTTTTGGGGTTTCCCCCAAATTTCGAGACCATTTTTGGCTTCCCCACCGAGGCCATTTTTGGGGTGTTCCCCCAATTTTGGGGGCCATTTTTGGGGTGTCCCCCCAATTTCGGGCCCGTTTTGGGTGTCCCCGCCACCTGGCCCAGGAAGAAAACGCGCGGACGCCTGGCCACAAGGCATGAAGGCCACACGGCCGAGAGAAGGGGCCTAGGAAGGAGAAATACCCGCTTGGCGGCCCTGGGGGGACGCCGAAAGGAGACCTCTGCCGGGGGGCTCCGGGCAGCCCCCCAAACTGACCCCAAAATGGCCCAAAATCCACAAAAACTGACTGGAAAAATCCCAAAACCTCCCCAGAAACACCCAAAATGACCCAAAATAGAAGGAAAAGTGACTAAAATAGCCCCAAACTGACCCAAACTGACCCAAAAATGCCCAAAATTGAAAAGGACCAAAAATAAGTCAAAACTAACTGTAAAACTGGACCCTAAACTGGACCCAAAAAATGACCCAAAACTGAGAAAACTGACCCAAAAACTGACCCAAAATCGACAGAAAATAGCCCCAAAACTGAAGAAAACTGCCCCAAAACCGACTCCTAAAATAGGATTAAAACTCTCCCAAAATTACCCTTTAAAATGCCTCAAAACTGACCCAAAATTGACCCTAAAATTTAAATAAATTGCCCCAAAAACTGACCCCAAAATGACCTAAAATCAACAAAACCCCATAAAACCCCAAAACCACCCATGTGCATGCAGAGGGATGCTGGCCCAAACCCCTAAAACCCCAAACCCCATAAACCCCAAAAACCCCAAATTTATAAAAAACCTATAAAAATCCTATAAAATCCTTAAAAAATCCCATAAATTCCCTTAAAATCCTGTACCATGTGCACGCCGGAGGATGCTGGATGCCCAAACCCTCAAGACCCCCAAAACTCCATAAAACCCATAAAACCCATAAAACTCTATTTCCCAAAAACCCCCATAAAACCAAAATTTATTAAAACCTTATAAAAACCCCCAAATCCTATAAAACCTCTATAAAACCCCCACAAAACCCCACAAAACCCCAAACCCACCATGGCACGCGGTACAGGATGCTGATGCCCAAACCCCAAACCTCAAACCCCAAACCCCAAACTTGGATAAAAACCCCCCAATTAAAACCCATAAAAACCTCTAAAACCCTAACCTCCTGAAACCCCAAAAACCCTATAAAAACCCCCACAAAAACGCCAAACCCCCAATGCACGCTGTACAGGATGCTGATGCCCAGCCGAAGGGCTTGAGGAAGCCACCCCTTCGCCGGGGATGGTAAACGCCCCACCGCCGGTTGGCTTCTGGGGGAACCCAAAATTTGGGGTCGGCGGGGTTGGGATTTCCCTCATGGGATTTTTATAGGATTTTTGATTTCCCGGTGCCCGAACTGCTAAGCCCCCAATGCCCGCCCAGGGAGCCGGGCCTGGCCGCAAGCCCGGGCCCCTCCACCAGCTTGATGTGGAAGGAACTTGAGCAGCCCCAGCCCCCGCAAGTCCACGCAAGAAACCCTCAGAAGGCCACCGCCAAGATCACGCATCGGTTCTCCTAAAACCACAGGATTTGGGGTTCCGGGCCGGTTATCGGGTTCGGGTCGGTTATCGGTGTTTGGGATGGGTTAATTGGGGTTTGGGGGTCGGTTAGGGTTTTGGGGGTCGGTTATTGGGGTTTGGGGTTGGTTATTCGTTGGGGTTGTTATCGGGGTTTGGGGTCAATGGGATCGGTCACGTAGTGTTCACTAGCCTCGTAGCGCCAAGCCTTCGCCACGCATCACGTGACGCCGGTTCTCCTAAAACCACACGACGGGGGTTTGGGGGGTCGGCATCGAGGTTTGGGGTCAAGTTATTGGAGTTTGGGGTCGGTTACAGGGTTTTTGGGGTCGGTTATTGGTGTTTGGGGTTGTTTATCAGATTTGGGGGTCGGTTATTGGTGTTTGGGGTTGCTTATTGCTTCGGATTGGTTGTTGGGGCTTCTGTGTCGGGTTATTGGGGCTTTCTAGATCGGCATCGGTGTTTGGGATCGGGTTATTGGGGTTTGGGGGTCGCTATTGGCGCTGGGGGTCGGGTTATTGCATTTCAGGGGTCGCTATTGCTGGGGGTTGTTTATCGGGGGGTTTGGGGTCAATGGGATCGGGTCACCGCAGTGTCCCGCAGAAACCCCTCGTGGCCTTCGAGGCGCCAGCGCCGCCCGCATCACATGACGGGGTTCTCCCTAAAACCACGATTTGGGGTTCGGGTCGGCATCGGGTTCGGGTCGGTTATTGGATTTTTGGGGTTGTTTATTGGGGTTTGGGGTCGGTTATTGGGGTTTGGGGTCAGTTATTGGCATTTGGGGTCGGTTATCGGGGTTTGGGGTCGGTTATCGGTGTTCGGTGTTGGTTATTGGAGTTTGGGGTTGGTTATCAGGATTTGGGGTCGGTTATCGGTGTTTGGGGTTGTTGATTGGGTTTTGGGATTGGTTGTTGGGGTTTGGGGTCAGTGATTGGATTTTGGGGTCGGTTATTGGCATTTGGGGTCGGTTATTGGGGTTTGGGGTCGGTTTTTGGGGTTTGGGGTCGGTTATTAGGGGTTTGGGGTCATTTGGGGATTAGGGGTGGAGGTTGTGGGGTTGGGCTCTGTTATTGGGGTTTGGGGTCGGTTATCGGTGTTTGGGATCAGTTGTGGGGTTTGGGGTTGGTTATCGGGGTTTGGGGGTCGTTATTGGGATTTCGGTTTGGGGTTTGGGGTCGGTTATCGGGGTTTGGGGTCAATGGGATCGGTCACTGCAGTGTCCACGCAGAAACCCTCATGGCTTCCAAGCCGCCAATGCCATACCACGCATCACGTGACGGGTTCTCCTAAAACCACGATTTGGGTTCGGGGTCGGTTATCGGGGTTTGGGATCGGTTATTGGGGTTTGGGGTCGGTTATTGGGGTTTTGGGGTCGGGTTATTGGGGTTTGGGGTTGGTTGCTTTGAGGTTGTTTATTGGGTTTTGGATTGGTTGTTGGGGTTTGGTGTCGGGGTTATTGATTTTTGGGTTGTTTATTGGGTTTGGGATTGGTTATTGGGGTTTGGGGTCGGTTATTGGGGTTTGGGGGTGGGTTATCGGGATTTGGGGTCGGTTATCGGGTTTGGGGTGGTTATTGAGTTTGGGGTCGGTTATCGGATTTTGGGGTCGGTTATCGGGGTTTGGGGTCGGTTATTGGAGTTTGGGGTCGGTTATCGGGGTTTGGGGTCGGTTATTGGGGTTTGGGGTCGGTTATCGGGGTTTGGGGTCGGTTATTGAGTTTGGGGTCGGTTATCGGGGTTTGGGGTCGGTTATTGGGGATTTGGGGGTCGGTTATCGGGGTTTGGGGGTCGGTTATTGGGGGTTTGGGGTCGGTTATTGGGGATTTGGGGTCGGTTATTGGGGGTTTGGGGTTGGTTATTGGGGTTTGGGGTTTGGGATTTTCAGGTTTGGGATTTTGGGATTTTGGGATTTTGGGATTTCGGGATTTGGGGATTTTGGCATTTTTAGATTTGGGGTTTGGGGATTTGGGGATTTGGGGATTTGGGGATTCTCGGATTTTGGCATTTTCGGATTTTTGGAATTTTTGGATTTTTGGTTTTGGAATTTTTGGATTTGGGGATTTTGGGATTTGGGGGTACAAACCAGCACCCACCAGTCCCTCCCAGCACCCACCAGCACCCACCAGTACAAACCAGTACAAACCAGCACCCACCAGTACAAACCAGTACAAACCAGTATCCCCAGTCCCTCCCAGTCCCTCCCAGTCCCTCCCAGTACAAACCAGTATGGTGGTGATGATCAGCGTCTTGTTGGCCAGGCTGTCCGAGGCGCGCCAGCGCCGCCGCCCATGGCCAGCGTCCGGTTGGAGAACCACACCCCCACCTGCCGGGGGTCAGGGGTCAGGGGTCACTTGGGGGTCACTCAGGGGTCACTGAGGATGACTAAGGGTCATTCACTGGTCACTCATTGGTCACTCAGGGGTCACTCAGGCTGTAATTCCGGTCATTATGGGGTCACTCATTAGTTAGTGGTCAGTCACTGGTCAGCGGTCACTCAGCGGTCACTCAGGCTGTAATTCTGTTCATTACGGGGTCCCTCATTGGTCACTCAGGGACTGTTGGTCACCAGTGGTCACTCAGGGGTTATTGGTCACTCATTGGTCACTCAGGGTCACTCATTGGTCACTCAGGGGTCACTCAGGGGTCACTCACCTCCCTGTGTCCATCCCGGCCCTTCTCCAGCACCCTCAGGCTGTAATTCCGGTCCCTCACTGGTCAGTGGTCACTCAGGGATTATTGGTCACTCAGGGGTCACTCAGGGGTCAGTCGGGGGTCACTCATTGGTCACTCACCTCCCTGTGTCCATCCCGGCCCTTCTCCAGCACCCTCAGGCTGTAATTCGTGCGCTGCCCTTGCTGTTGAACTCACGCCAGCCTCGTCAGCCCGTCGTACTCCACCTGGAACGCGGCCCGGAACTCGCCCAAAGTGCGCCGAAATGCACCCGAAATGCACCCAAAATATACCCCAAAATATCCCAAAATACACTGAAAATATACCCCAAAAAATCCCAAAATATACCCAAAATATACCCCAAAATGACCCAAAATATACCCAAAATATACCCCAAAAAATGCCCCCCAAATGCCCCAAAATACACCCAAAATACACCCAAAAAATGCCCCCAAAATATCCCAAAATATACCTAATATATACCCCAAAAATGCCCCAAAAATATCCCAAAATATACCCAAAATATACCCCAAAATATCCCAAAATATACCCAAAATATACCCCAAAATATCCCAAAATACACTGAAAATATACCCCAAAAAATGCCCCCAAAATGACCCAAAATACACCCAAAATATAAATTCTTTAAAAATGCCCCCAAAATATCCCAAAATATCCTTAAAATATACTTAAAATATACCCTCAAAAATATCCTCAAAAATATACCCAAAATATACCCCAAAAATGCCCCCCAAAATATCCTGAAAATACACCTAAAATATACCCCAAAAAATGCCTCCAAAAATGCCCCAAAAATACACCCAAATATACCCCAAAAAATGCCCAAAAAATATCCCAAAAAATACACCCAAAATATACCCCAAAAATGCTCTCAAAATGCCCTCAAAATATCCTTAAAATATACCCCAAAAATGCCTCAAAAAATATCCCAAAAATATCCCAAAATACACCCAAAATACACCCAAAAATGCCCCAAAAATATCCCAAAATACACCCAAAATATACCCCAAAAATGCCCCCAAAATGCCCCAAATTTGAGGGTTTTTGGTGTTTTTTTCAGGGTTTTTGGGGTTGTTTTGGGGCAGGTTTGGGGTTTTTTGGGGGTTTTTTTTTTCCGGGGTTTTGGCGTTGTTTTTGGGGGTTTTTTGCGGGTTGTTTCCAGGGTTTGGGGGTTGGTTTTGGTGTTTTTTCAGGGTTTTGGGGCTGTTTTGGGAGGTTGTTTTTTGGGGTTGTTTTGGGGGTTGTTTTGGGGATTTTTTTTCAGGTTTTGGGGTTTTTTGGGGTTGTTTTTGGGGTTGTTTATGGGATTTTTGGGGGCTGGTTTTGGGGGTTGTTTTTTGAGGGTTGGTTTTGGGGTTCATTTTGGGGTTTTTTCTCAGGATTCTTTTGGGGTTTTTTTGGGGGTTTGGGGGGGTTTTTTCGGGCTTCTTTATGGGATTTTTTGGGGTCGCTTTTTGGTTGTTTTGGGGTTGGTTTTGGGTCATCCCCACCGGGTTTTTGGGGTTATTTTGGGGCATTCCTACCAGATTTTCAGGGCTGGTTTTGGGTTATTCCCACCCAGGTTTGGGTGTTTTTTGGGGTTCTTTTGGGGGTTTTGGGGTTGTTTTGGGTTATCCCCACTGGGGTTTTGGGATTGTTTTGGGGTTCATTTTGGGGGTTTTTCTCAGGGTTCTTTTTGGGTTCTTTTTGGGGTTTTTGGGGTTGTTTTTGGATTATTCTCACCAGGTTTTCGGGGTTGTTTTTGGGGCATTCCCATCGGGTTTTCAGGGCTGTTTTGGGGTTCTTTTTGGGGTTTTTTTGAGGTTGTTTTTGCGTTAATCCTGACAGGTTTTCGAGGTTGTTTTTGGGGTTCATTTTCGGGTTTTTCTCAGGGTTTTTTGGGGGATTTTTTGGGGTTTTTTGGGGTTATTTTTGCATTATTCCCTCCAGATTTTCAGGACTGTTTGGGGTGGTTTTTTTGGGGTTGTTTTGGGGGTTTTGGGGGTTGTTTTCAGGCTTCTTTATGGGATTTTTGGGGCTGGTTTGGGGGTTGTTTTTGGGGCATTCCCACCAGCTTTTCAGGGCTGTTTCGGGGTGGTTTTTTGGGTTTTTTTGGCGTTATTTTTGCGTTATTCCCACCAAGTTTTCAGGGTTCTTTTGGGGTTTTTTTGGGGGTTATTTCTGCATTATTCCCTCCAGATTTTCAGGGCTGTTTTTGAGGTTTTTTGGCGTTATTTTTGCGTAATTCCCTCCAGCTTTTCAGGGCTGTTTTGGGGTTCATTTTGGCGGTTTTTGGCGTTATTTTTATGCGTAATTCCACCAGATTTTTGGGGCTCTTTCGGGGGGTTTTTTGGTTTTTTTTGTTTTTTTTTGGGGTTATTTTGGCGTTATTCCCACCAGATTTTCAGGGCTGTTTTGGGGGTCTTTTTGGGGTTTTTTGGGGTTGTTTTGGGGTTATTTTGCATTATTTCCGCCAGGTTTTCAGGGGCTGTTTCGGGGGTTCATTTTTCGGGTTTTCTCAGGGTTTTTGGGGATTTTTGGGTTTTTGGGGTTATTTTTTGCATTATTCCCACCAAGTTTTCAGGGCTGTTTCGGGGTGGTTTTTTGGTTTTTGGGGGTTTTTTTTGGCATTATTTTTTGCTTATTCCTCCAGCTTTTCAGGGCTGTTTTGGGGGTTTTTGGGGGTTTTGGGGGTTGTTTTCAGGCTTTTTTATGGGATTTTTGGGGGCTGGTTTGGGGGTTATTTTTGCGTAATTCCCACCAGATTTTTAGGCTCTTTTCGGGTGGTTTTTTGGTTTTTTGGGTTTTTTGGGGTTATTTTTTGCTATTCCCACCAGATTTTCAGGGCTGTTTCGGGGGTTCATTTTCGGTTTTTCTCAGGTTTTTTGGGGATTTTTGGGTTTTTGGGGTTATTTCTGCATTATTCCCACCAGCTTTTCAGGGCTGTTTCGGGGGCTGTTTTTGGTTTTTGGCGTTTTTTGCATTATTCCCACCAGCTTTTCAGGGCTGTTTTGGGGCTGGTTTTTTGGGGGTTTTTGGGGTTATTTTTGCTATTCCCACCAGATTTTCAGGCCATTTCGGGCTGTTTTTGGGTGATTTCCGGGTTTTTCCCCTGCCCCCTCACCATGCGCAGGTAGTTCATCAGGCTGGTGCCGCGGGGGCCAGATGCCGGGCGCTGGGCGCAGGCCAGCGGCCGCCTCGATCTCCTGGCTGCGGTTCAGCTCTCCCCGGGACGCCCACCACCACGCAGGTACCGCGTTTAACAGCAGCGCCACAGCTGCTCGGGGACAATTGGGGCTTTGTGGGGCGCCCCAGAACCCCAGATCCCCACCCCAGAAACCCCAAAAAAGTTTGGTTTCAATTTCCAAATTTTGACATTTTTTTCCCCCCAAAGTTTTGAGGTTCCTCCAAGGTTTTTGGGGTCCTTTCAAGATTTTTGGGGTCCTTTTCAAGATTTTTTGGGATCTCCCCAAATTTTGGGGTCTTCCATGAGGATTTGGGGTCCTCCAGAACCCCAAATCCCCACCCCAGAAACCCCCAAGAATTTGGGTTCACCAAGACGTCAAATTTCCAAATTTTTTGTCTTTTTTCCCCAAAGTTTTTGGGTGCCTTCAGGGTTTTTGGGGGTCCTTTTCAAGGTTTTTTCGGGTCTCCCCAAATTTTGGGGTCTTCCATGAGGATTTGAGTCCCCAGAACCCCCAAATCCCCACCCCAAAAACCCCCGAGGATTTGGGTTCTTTGAGACATCAAATTTCCAAATTTTCGTCTTTTTTTCCCCAAGATTTTTGGGGTCCCTTGACCATTCTTGGGGTCCCTTAAGATTTTTGGGGTCTCCCCCAAATTTTGGGGTCCCACGCCCGATTTTCACCCCCACACCCCAAAATCTTATAAATTCTCTCAAACCTTCGTTTTCTCCCCCCATTTTTCACCATTTCCTCCCGTTTTTTATTCCCCCCAAAATTTTCCAGTTTTTTCTTCTTATTCCCCCCCAAATTTTACCCTTCCCAAGATTTTTTTGGGGGGGATTTTGTGCCAATTTTTGGCCGTTTCTCCCCCAAAATCTCACGATTTCGCCGCTCCCTCAAAATCCCATTTTCTCCCCCATTTTCCCGCCGTTTCTCGCGGGGTTTTTTGTGTTCCCCTCCAAATTTCGGGGTTTTTTGGGGTCCCCCCAAATTTTGCCCTTCCCCAGATTTTTTTGCTGCTTTCTCCCCCAAAATCTCACCATTTTTCCGCTCCCTCAAAATCCCATTTTCTCCCCCATTTTTCCACCATTTCTCCAGAGATTTTTTGTGTTCCCCTCCAAATTTCAGGGTTTTTTGGGGTCCCCCCAAATTTTGCCCTTCCCCAGATTTTTTGGCCGCTCTTGCCCCCAAAATCTCAAGCATTTCGCCAGCCCCTCAAAAATCCCATTTTCTCCCTGTTTTCCGCCAAGCCAAGCTGGGTTTTTATGCCCCCCAAATTTTGGGGTCCCCCTGGTGGTTTTTTTGGGCCCCCCCAAATTTTGCCCTTCCCCACATTTTTTGCCATTTTTTGTCCGTTTCTCCCCCAAAATCTTGTGATTTTTCCGCCCCCTCAGAATCCCATTTTCTCCCCCGTTTTCCCGCCGTTTCTCGCGGGGTTTTTTGCGCTCCCCCCCAAATTTCGGGGTTTTTGGGGTCCCCAAATTTTGCCCTTCCCCCACATTTTTTCCGCGTCCGTTTCCCCCAAAATCATGATTTTGCCGCCCCCCTCAAAATCCCATTTTCCCTCGCTTTCCCCGCCGCTTTCAGCGGGTTTTTCGCGCCCCCACAAATTTCGGGTTCCCCCCTCACCGCGGGGCCGGGGTAGGGCCCCAGCTCGCAGCTCTCCCTCCAGGACATGTTGAGGCTCCGCACCTAACCGGGGTAGAAGCGATGGCTCGTGTTGAACATGGAGAAGCCCAGGACGGTGGCGAGCCGGCCGGGCAGGGCGTCCAGACGGAGCAGCGGGAAGTCCTGGGGGCCATTTTGGGCATTTTGGGTCATTTTGGATCGTTTTAGTCATTTGGATCCATTTAGGGTCATTTGGATCCATTTCGGTCATTTTGGGGCCATTTTAGGGCGCTTTGGGTCGCTTGGAGTCAATGGGTGGTCAAGGGGTCATTTTTGGTCATTTAGATCCATTTAGGGTCATTTAGAACCATCACGAGTCATTTTGGGGCCGTTTTGGGTCATTTTGGGTCCATTTTGGGTCATTTTGGGGCCGTTTTTGGTCATTTGGATCCATTTGGGGTCGTTTGGGGTCATTTTGGGTCATTTAGATCCATTGAGGGTCATTTAGATCCATCACGAGTCATTTTGGGGCCATTTTGGGTCATTTTGAATCGTTTTGGGTCATTTGGATCCATTTAGGGTCATTTGGATCCATTTTGGATCATTTTGGGTCATTTAGATCCATTTAGGGTCATTTAGATCCATTATGAGTCATTTTGGGGCCATTTTGGGTCATTTGGATCCATTTGGGGTCATTTTGGGTCATTTTTGGTCATTTGGATCCATTTGGGGTCATTTCGGGGCCGTTTGGGGTCATTTTAGGGCACTGAAATCAATGGTGGTCAAGGGGTCATTTGTGGTCATTTGTGGTCATTTGTGGTCACCGCGTGGCTGCCGGCAGAGCGTCCAGACGGACCAGGGGGAAGCCCTGCGGCCATTTTGGGTCATTTTGGGGCATTTTTGGGTCATTTTTGGGTCGTTTTTGGGTCGTCTTGGGACAGCGGTCACTCACCATGGTGGTCAGGATGTATTTGTAGAACGGCGTCGCCATGCCGAGCTCCGAAGGCCTCAAGGGGGCACCAGGGTGGGTCTGAGCCCCAAAAATTCCCAAAATTCCCCAAAATAGCCCAAAACACCCCAAATCCCCAAATCCCCAAATCCCATCAAATCCCCGAATCCCCCAAAAATCACCCCAAAATCCCCAAAAATCCCTTCAAATACTTCAAAATCCCCAAATCCCCAAAAGTCCCCCCAAAATCCCCAAAAACCACCCCAAAGTCTCAAAAATCAGCACAAAATCGCCACAAACGTCCCAAAACTCCACACAAAACTCCCAAAACTTCCAAAATCCGCCCAAATTGCCCCCCAAATCCCCCTGACCTTGGCGCAGCACAAGCCCGAGGTATGCGGCGCCGCTGCCGATGATGATGGTCGCCCAAAGTCCCAAAAATCCACACAAAACCACCCCAAAATCATCCCAAAACTCCCAAAAACCGCTCCAAACCTCTGAAAAATCCCCCAAAATTCCAAAATCCCAAAAATGCCCCAAATTCCCCCAAAATTGCCCCAAATCCCGCCGACCTTGGCCAGCAAGCCCGGCGGTGATGGATGGTGATAGTCGGCACTTTGTCGTCCCAAAGTCCCAAAAATCGGCACAAAACCACCCCAAAACTCCCAAAAATCGGCACAAAACTCCCCAAATCCCCCCAAAATGCCCCAAAATCCCCCAAAATTGCCCCGAATCCCGCGGACCTTGGCGAGCACGAGCCCGGCGGTGGCGGTGCTGCCGTCGATGATGATGGTCGGCCCAAAGTCCCAAAAATCGGCACAAAACCACCCCAAAATCACCCCAAAACTCCCAAAAATCGGCACAAAACTCCCAAAACCCCAAATTCCCCCAAAATTGCCCCGAATTCCCCCGACCTTGGCGAGCACGAGCCCGGCGGTGGCGGCGCTGCCGTCGATGATGATGGTCGGCACTTTGTCGTCGCGGATTTCCTTCAGCAGCGGCGTCGGGTCCTGCTCGGCGTCCAGGACGCGCACGGAGAGCGCCTCGCGCGAGATCAGGAACTGCCGCACCAGCTCCTCCAGGCGCAGCAGGCCTGAAAAGCCCCAAAAACGGCGAAATTCGACCCAAAATCGGCACCAAAATCGGCCACAAAAACCCCCAAAATGGGCACCAAAATCGGCACCAAAATCGGTCACAAAACCCCCAAAATTGGCACCAAAATCGGCACCAAAATCGGCTCCGAAATCAGCCACCAAACCCCTGAAATCTGCCCCAAAATCGGTCACAAAACCCCCAAAATCGGCACCAAAATCGGCACCAAAATACCCAAAATCAGCACCAAAATCGGCTCCAAAATCAGCCCCCAAAACCCTGAAACCAGCCCCACAATCGGTCACAAAAACCTCAAAATCTGCCCCAAAATCTGCCTTGAAATCAGTCACAAAAACCCCCAAATCAGCCCCAAAATCGGTCACAAAAACCCTGAAATGGGCACCAAAATCAGCCCCAAAACCCCAAATCAGCCCCCAAATCAGCCCCAAAATCTGCCCCAAAATCTGCCCCTAAAACTCCAAAATCAGCTCTAAAATTGGCCCCACAATCAGCCCCAAAAACCCCGAAATCTGCCCCCAAATCAGCCCCAGAATCAGTCACAAAAACCCCAAAATGAGCCCCAAAATTTGCCCCAAAATCGGTCACAAAACCCCTGAAATGGGCACCAAAATCCACTCCAAAATCAGCCCCAAAAACCCCCAAATCAGCCCCAAAATCTGCTTCGAAATCTGCCCCAAAATCAGCCCCCAAATCTGCCCCCAAAACCCCAAAATCTGCCCCAAAATCAGCATCAAAATCAGTCACAAAAACCCCCAAATCAGCCCCAAAATCTGCCCCAAAATCGGTCCCAAAAACCCTGAAATCGGCACCAAAATCCACCCCAAAATCAGCCCCAGAAACCCCCAAATCCACCCCAAAAATCAGCCCCAAAATCTGCCCCTAAAAGTCCAAAATCAGCTCTAAAATTGGCCCCAAAATCAGTCCCAAAAAACCCCAAAATCTGCCCCAAAATCGGTCACAAAACCCCTGAAATTGGCACCAAAATCTGCCTCGAAATCAGCCCCACAATCAGTCACAAAAACCCCAAAATCTGCCCCAAAATCCACTCCAAAATCAGCCCCAAAGTCAGCATCAAAATCAGTCCCAAAAAACCCCAAATCTGCCCCAAAATCGGTCACAAAAACCCTGAAATGGGCACCAAAATCCACCCCAGAAATCCCCAAATCAGCCCCAAAATCAGCCTCGAAATCAGCCCCAAAATCTGCCCCTAAAAGTCCAAAATCAGCCCCAAAATCTGCTCCAAAATCAGCCC